>NC_142189.1:30655000-30896464 GCF_026936395.1 Plectropomus leopardus | reverse complement strand
GGGCTACTGCCAATGCCTGCTTCTTCTTTTCCAAGTCAGTAACCAGCCTCCAAATTTTGACCTCATTTTTCCAGCGCTTTAGTACTGATTTCTTCTCATTAAACGCTGGCAGAACTTATAATTGCCAGCAGCCAATCCTCTCTGCTACCAATGTTGCAATGTATTACAACCACTATATCCACAAAATGAGTGCGCCCTCTATCAAAACACATAACCAGAAAAGGACATAGCACTGAATAAAAAAGCCATAACAACATAACTTCTCTAGAGAAACCCGTGTGTGTGTGTGTGTGTGTGTGTGTGTGTGTGTGTGTGGTGGAACTGCCACCAGTATACTTTACCTGATGGTTTTGCAATGCAGCTTCCACCAACCCCAAACCTGCACCATCACTCATCTGCACAATCCAGCGGCCATGTTTCACGGTCGTACCTGCCCAACTTCGGAGAGTGTTGCCTGGCACGCACCAAGCACAAGTTGCCAGGTCTCAGGCATCACTCCTGCTCCTCCTCCCTCCTCCTTGCAGCGGGGCCAGAAGCAGATGGCTGGTGTATGCGTTCCAGGCGTCTCCCCGGTTCCTCCGTCTCCATCTCAGCCTTGCACGAGGCTGTTAGAAAGAGAGGGGCAGAGGAGAAAAAGGTACAAACAAGTCAAACAACTTCAGTCAGAAGAATGAGACAAGTCATTTGGCTTGTGGCAGGTCCATGAGGTCACTCTGACAACAGAAGACCATTCACAAGTCAGTCCTGTTTTTTGAAGGACAAAAAATACATCCAAGTCAACTTTCTCCTGTTAAAGTCTGTGCACTAAAAAGTGTGCCTACTGGGATTCTTCCAGTTAGTCATTTCACTGTATTGTGCTGAGAGGATACTTCTCAATCTGAAAGACATCAAACAAAGGCAAATACTACTGCAGCGTTACACCAAAATAAAATTCACATGTACTACAAAGTGTTTTGCTAGAACGTGATTTAAAATTCACAGTTTTACCTGCTGATAAAGATATTTTCTTCTTGTCTTGATACTGGCCTGTTTCCAGCTTCAGAGAGTCAAATTCCTGTGGCAGCAAACCTCCGCGCCTGGTCGCCCACTCATCATCATAACTGTTATTATTAAATAACATTTACAATGACCTTTATGCTAGAAAATGCTGTCCAGTTCTTGTTGCAGTAATGTTGTCAGGATTTTAGAAATTGTGATTAAATAGAGGTCAGCTAACAAGTGTCATTTTTAATCACTTGAAAGCGGCAGTGATAGTGACTGGCAGAAATATACAGAAGCTTTACCTCTATGTTTTTTGGACAGTGCTGCTCGCTACAAAAAGAAAGAGAGAACAACTGTTTAAATTTGTTTGGAACATGGTTAAATTATCGCTACATTAATCAAAAAAAGCTCTCAGACATTATATTAAAAAATGACTGCAAGATAAAAAAGTAGAACAGAGTCCAAAAGTTGAAATTAACTTTAATGTGGATATCAAAAAATCTAGCAGCCTCTCAATAGATAACCATTGTTTTTTTTGTCTGATGAAGAAAAAGCTAAATCTAGCAGCTATTTGTATATTTTGCCAGCATTTGGCTGGTGGCTGGTGCTACTTCATCCCTGGGAGTGTAGCCAGCAGAGGCCTCCTAAAGTCCTTTCCCTCTTGTTATAAAGCCATTACAACAGCCTCTCTTACTGCCAACACTGCTCCTTCACAGCTTCTATTGATTTTACTACCAGGACTAACTCTGCTGTTAACTTGATACCAGTGTTATTAGCTCTTATACTTAATAGGGGCTCTGATGCTGTACATCTTACAGCAAGTACTTCTACATGAACCCAAACTAGCAGAAGTATTATTACTGCTACCATGTAAGCAGTAGATGTCTATAGTGAGACTGAGGTGAAACAACCTGATAATTAGGAGTGGGTGTCCCACATAATTTTGGCCATATGGTGGACCTGTTTTATGGTGGACCTGTTGACCACTAAACCATCTAAACTGTGTTGCTTGCTGAACCTCGCTCTGATGACTCAATAACAGACAGAAATGGCTTTAGGACTTCGTGGTTGTAACAAAATGATTCTGGTGTACACTGTTTACATAAACTATACCTTGCTGACTTTGCTGCTACTAATCACACCACTGTGTCACTCTTGCCTTGTCATTTTCACTTTTGTTTCTATTTCATTTCCATATAAATCTCTTTTTTAATTACCTGTACCTGAGTCTCACAGTTGACCTGTTGACATTTCTGGCATTGTGTACTTTTTTGCACCTTATTGATAATCTTTACAGTTTTTATTTTTTGCTTTATTTAGGTTATATATATTTGCACTCTCTTCTTCTTCTTTATAGTAAAACTGTTGTACAACAAAATCCCTCTGACAAAACAAAATACTATCTTTTACCTTTTCTATATATCTGGACCTATTACTTTCTTCTGCTGCTGCAACACCTGAATATCGCCTCTGGGAATCAATAGAGGTTTATCTTATCAATCATTTTATTATGGACATTATATGTAGAGGAAATTATCAGCAGCTTGTTCAGCTTAACACTTTGTTTGTAAATGTAATGCATCATTTTCTCAGGAGGATTCTGGCAGCAGCAGCTGATCAGCACAGAGACACAGACAGGTGAGCTGCAGGCTCTCAGGTGAGCTCTGATGTCATCAGCTACCTTCAGGCTGCAGGAAAATCACATTTGTTTCTCAAATCAAATAAATAAAAAAATGATTAATTTTATCATTACTTAGCTTAAAAAAATTACGGCTAATTGATTTACTGTAGTACAAATATCTGCTTCCTGTTGTTCACACACTAGTTTTACAATCTAACACTGGCCTGTTCTTTTTACTGTAGCAACAGAAAAAAAGACGACAAACTTAAACTTTTCTTTTTAAAGAAAATATAAAAGGACAAACTTGATGGCATACTTATCATAATTTATGTAAGATAAGATTTTTTTATATCAGATTCTAAAATTTGAAGATGCTGTAAAATAAACATTTCAAAACATATGTGTTAAGAAATTAGGAAAGTTTTATTAATGATGTATTTGCTAATGCTTTTCTTTTTGTTTTGTTAGATAAGTTGTAACTACTGAGTAACAGTTACAGAAGAAACAGAAGAAAAATGCTTTGAGTGGGTCTAACCCACCTAGAACCAAGACTTATCATGACTCAGCAACAGTAACAAGAGTAAGAGAGAAGGAAAGAGCTCAGGAGGTCTCCATACCTAACCCTAACCCTTTTGGAAATGTTGTATCCAAACATGGTTCTTGTTGTTTATAGATGATAATTTGCTATCAAACACTAGTTTATCGTTTCTAAATTGGTTTCAAGTACAAATGAATAACAAAGTAACAAATGAAATAGATATTGTAAATAACAGCATTAGAAGAATTACATCAGCTTAAGTTAAAAGGGTTTTGAATGGAACATTCTCTTACGACCTTCCTGAAGCCTTTTCCTTCTTCTACACTCTTTTAATGAATACATATTTGAAGATATACATTTAATTAAAATTAAATACTTAGTTAAAATACTTTCAAATAGAAAACATCCTTAATATCAAACTTCTAAAGGTAACTTTGTTTTTGTTTTTAAGAAACAGCGATATGACAAAAGGCTTTTCATCACTTATGGACATCCTAAAGCTTTGAATATAAATCCTAAATTTGTAAAAATTAGATGCTTTTTTATTGAAGAAACATTTAAAGAAATGGCAGAGGAGACTTATCCTAACTCAGTAACAGTAACAAGAGGAAGACAAAGAAAAGGGTTTTAGGAGGCTTCACCGACCCTAACCCTAACCCTCTGGAAATGATCCATCCAAATACAACAAACCAACAACAATGTAAAACTGATCTGTAAACAATTGCTAATTCACTAATTCAAAAGATTTAAATCAAACAAACATTACAAACAAAGATTATTTACACAAGAGTATTTCTTGTTCTCTTTGAGTCATTTTAATAAACTAAACATAGCTCTGAAACTGAAAAATACTGGAACATTTCCTGAGAGCCTCCTAAAGCCTTTCCTTCTTTTACACTTTCTCAAAATGTTTTAATTATTTTTTTTTTGGATGAAGCTTTTTCAAGAAAGACAAAAGATTAATTATCATCATAATCATTACTTATTTACAACCTAGACTATCTTAAACATAGCAATATTTATTCAGAATCTAAACTTAACACCTACATCCTAAACTTATCAATATCTCATCTTTAAAATGTTATTTACAGCCTCAACTTATCAATATCTTATCTTTAACATTAGTTATTTACAACCTAAACTTATCTCTTTGTCTATAAGCTAAACTAATCAATACTTGTGCAAATCTTTAAACTTACCATTTGTTAATTTCATTCTTATCCTTAACTTATTAATAATATCAAAACTTATAATGACTTGTTTACAACCCAAACTTATCAATTAACTACAACTGAAACTGATCAATACTTATCAACATTTAAAACCTAGCTTTCATTACTTTTATTATCTTAAACTTATCAATATCTAAACTCATCATGACTACAACCTAAAAGTCAAATCAATATCTCATATCTTATAAATATCAAGTTTCTAAACTTATCAGTGTCTTAAACTTATAACAACTTATCTAAAACAAATGACTACTTATCAATATCTTATCAACTTATCAAACTTATCAATACATCTATATACAAACATTTTTTTGTTTTTTGGGGTTTTTTTTTTATAAAGCAGGAAAATAAAGAGCTGGAGAGAAAGATTTATAAACGTGTGTGTGTATGTGTGTGTGTGTGTGTGTGTGTGTGGAATTGCCACTAAGTATACTTTTACCTGATGGCAGTAACGCACGCCTCTTTACCTGGAGAGGAGTTTCACAGCTCCACACTGTAAGGAGAGTTAACCCACCAACCCCAAACCTCAGACATCACCTGAGACTGACTAGCAAGTGGAACCCATGTGGGCATGGCCACAGTAGGCCTGCCCAACACGGAGAGTGTTACCTGCACATCAAAGCGGGCGGTCGCGAGGTTCATGCCGCCCTCCGGCAGGTGGCTGGTGGCGTTCGGGGGCGCCTCATGCGGTGCTCTCTCTCGGTCTCGATGGCCCAAATGGACGCAGCTGTTTTAAAGATGGGCAGAGGGGAAAAGAGTCAGAAAAAGCTCCAACAAGTTCAGGAAGAAGAATGAGACGAATCATTTGGGTTGAGGCAGGTCGTGGAGGTCACTCTGCCGACAGAAACACCACGACCATTCACAAGTCAGCCCTATTTTCCTGAAAGGAAAAGTAATCCCTCCACATGAACTTTCTCACGTTAAACCATGTGCTCGAAAAATGCCTACTGGAATTCTTCTATGAGTGATTTCCTGTATTTTCACAATCACTGTATTAGTCCACAGAAGGCACTTCTCTGTGTGTGCACATTTACAGCAGAGTGTTAGGATGGACTACTTACTCCCGTCGGGGCAGCCTCCTGCTCTCCACCCTGTGGGCCTGAGGTGGACGGCTGAGGACTGGAGCTCCTCTCTGGCTGAACAGGGTGCACCTGTGAGCAGGGGTGGGGACAAGAAAAGGTTTTCTAGATGTCTTGCAATGCAAACACGGACGATTTGACAGATTCACAAATGTCAAAAATCTAAATGAAACATTTTGACCCCTTTTCTTATCATTCAATCAGAAATCCAACAGAAACAGAATCAAGTCGAGTCTTGAGGCTCCTTTAAGATTCCCATCCTTACCTGTGAGCCAGAGGTGGAGGGCTGGGGTCTGGAGGCCGGGGGCTCCTTGCTGGATCCAGAGCTGCTGTCCTGCTCCCTCTTCCTCTTGTTGGTTGGCTGTTAGTGAGATGGACAGAGAAAGAAAAGGAAGGTTAGGTTTGGTTGAACTCTTAAATCCCTTTGAGACTGATGCAGTAGAGTGGCATAAATCAAACTGATCATCATGTTAGGATAGAGCAGGTCTGACTGTACTGACTTTGTATTTTTATGCTATCAGGCTCTGCTTGTTCCAGTTTGTTTTTTGCTGAAACATTTCCTTGTTTTCTGTTTTCTTAAATATTTACAATTCACAGTAACTGGTATTGCAATAAAATCAAAAAGATATTCTACAAAGCTTTGTTACATCCAATCCAGTCCAATTACTAGCTTCAAACAAAGGAGTGTTATATATTTTTGTTTTTAGGATTACAACAACAATGTGAAAATGGACATTTTTTTTTGTGACCAGCCGCAAAGAAAAATCAAGCCACAGAATGCATCTATTCATTTTCGTGCGGGGCCTGGTTAGCAGGCCGGGCAAGATACTACAGACATCCTTCTCCCCGGCAACGCCATCCAGCTCCCTCTGGGGATCCTGAGGCGCTCCTACACCAGATGAGGAGATATATAATCCCTGTTCTGGCTCTAACCCTGGGTCTCCTACCAGTTTAATGTGCCCAGAAAACCTCTAACAAGAGGCACCCAGGACTGTCAGGACCTATCCTGATCAGATGCCTGAACCACCAAATGCATTGCTTTGATATCTGTAGCTGTCAAACAAGACTTATAACAAAGGTTAACATCACACATCTGATACAAAAACCACACAGTAATACAACTGAGCTGAACTGAGATTTAATATACACTTGTTTATCTTCACTGCAGTAACCATCACAAGATATCAAGGCAACCCTCATGTCAGTTTCACATAAACTGGTGGTTTCAGTTAAAAAAATCACTGGTTTCTTTGCTGCAAAACCACAAGTTATAGCATTAAAAGTGGCAATATGAAAATTAGAAACTTAAACATCTTTTGAATGAATGACAAAATCATACATTCAATGGGCAACATCTTGAGAGAAAATCCAGTAATGTCCAAAAAAGTTCTAATAATTCAAATTTCTTAATAAAAATGTTCATTTACAATATTTATCATTACAATATGTTAACAATACATGCATGACCTTTTTACTTGTTGTGATCAAAGGTGCCAAAACAAAAAAATCAAACTGTTTTTCCAATATGCTCCCTCTGAATGCATGAGAGTGTCACACATTTCATTTACCCAAATTAATGTTAAACATTTAGGCTGTCAGTTTGCTTGTTCCATTATTTTGCAGGCTTGTTTTGTCTTTGTCAAATTTTAATTTTGTTATTTAATGTTAGCTTGTTAATAGTGACACTACAAATGTGAACTCCAGCCTTCCACCTTCACAGTATTTGAGTAGAAACTTGAAATTTAAGAAAGTCTCAAAGGACTTTCAAAGTGTTTAAAATTGACAATCATTGTCTTTTAACTCTATCTTAATTATTTGATGTTAGGGTTAGACTGAAATATGATAAATAGAAACACAAATTCATGAATTAAGAGCTAAAAATAAGTTAGAAAACAAACTTGCCACAACCACAGTGGGAATTAATAATAAAAATAAACTACAAATAGCATTACATTAATTTAAAACGGTTATATACTTATATTTTCCATGTTAAAATTGTACCGCTGAGATTGTTCACTGGTCCGCGGTTGTTTTTGCAGTTGAAGCTTTAAGCTAGCAAGTATGGAAGTTTGTCACCTGCTAGCTAAAATAAAGTTAGCAAACAAACTTTACACAACGACTATTGGAATATCTAACGAAAAGGAAACAAATTACATTAATTATAACTGTTAGATACTTATATTTTCCATGTTGAAATAATACAAATTAGATCATTCAGTGGTCTGTGGCGGCTGTTTTTGCATTTTAAGCTTTAAGCTAGCAAGTACAGAACTTTGTCACCTGCTAGCTAAAATTAGGTTAGCAAATAAGCTTTACTTGAAACAAGCATATTTAATGAAAACTAAACTGCGAAAAGCTTTACAACGATTTACAATTGTTAATTCTTACAGTTTTAGATGCAATTTAAGTCAGTCACTGGTCCATTGCGGTCCTTGGTTGAACGTTTTAGCTAGCCAGCTTGAACTATGTTAAGTGCTAGCTAAAATTAGGTTAGCTAACACGCTTTGCTCGACGCATAAAGACATAACTAAAGAAAAGTTTCAATTTATTTATAACGGTACATATTCTTACCTTTTCCATGGTGAACAGTAAAACTGAGATCAGTTTCTGGTCTCTTGGGGTTGTCTCTGTGGTCTCTGGTTTTAGCTCGCTAGCTCAGTACTTCTCTCTCTGAAATCAGGAGTGAAATGGTGCCTAATTTTAGAACCTCCAGTAAATATATGCATTCCATAGAATCCCAGTGTCATCAAAGCAACAAGAATGACGCGCTATTGATGTTTTTGCATATTTTTATCTGAACACCACAGAGGTTTTACAATAATTGTACAAGTTATCCCTCACTAACATAAAATATTGTACAGTAACAGTGTGTGTTGCATACAATCATTAATATATGTATTGTTCAACATCAGTTTTCTTGTGCTGCATTCAGACACCTTTCATAAGCTATTTAACCCTTTGAAACCTGAGTAAATTGGTTTTCTTTCCTCTTAAAAACTTGATTTACAAGCGTGAAAGAATGATTAGAAACTTAAAAAAAAAAATTGGGAAAACGTCCAGAAAACTGTATTTATAACTATTAGAATGATATATTTACAGACATATTTTATTATCATAATGTTCTGCACTGTTTTGGGGGGTATTTTTCTGGTTTGGTTTGTTTTTTACTTTTTTCTTATTTTCAGGTATTTTTCTTGTAATTTTTTTTTTCATGCTGCTTTTTTTGAGATGTCTCACCTGCTTGTTGCCTTCTCCCTGTTTTTGAGAGAAATCACAACAATTTGCTCAGGTTTCAAAGGGTTAAGCAAAACGTGTGCTAGAATCCAACAAATAGATAATTCTTTAATTGCTAAACAGCAATTTGAGGTCATGTCATACATACGTTAGTAGTGCGCCCAAATATTGCACTGTTGGTAAACATCTCATTATAAAAACCTTAATTTGTGATTCTTTAGTGTCTCTTTAAAGCTCAAGTTCACACCTTGATCTGCAGCTGGATTCTTCATGTGTCTGATGACCAAAGGTACACACTGTTTCTCAAGTTCCCAGCCCACATCTGTCAAGGATCACTAGTCTTGAACAGAAAACATTTCTATACAAACAGCCTTAACCCCACAAGTGCTTCAGCAAACATAGGCTGGCATACTGTGGGATAGTGTATGTTAAAACATGATTCAATAAACATGGCCCTTTACATTCAGATGACATTACAACCATCTTACCATATAAAAATCTTCCACAATATGTCTGATGCTCATACTGCCCCCCAGAGGTGACTACACTACAGTACACTGACTCCTAATTCATGCTGCTGTCAAAGCCATATTTTAGTGTTACAGGATACCAGTCACTCCTGTGGAAACTGTGATAGAAATGCATTTCATTTTTTAATGCTTCGTTTTAATTCATATGTTTGTATTGTACCTTGCTTGTGTTGTATGTTTTTCTAATGGAGTTTGAGTCTGACAATAAACATGAAGTTAACTGAACTCATAAATTTGGCAGTCTGGGAAACTGTTGTGAGGTGAGCTTAGCTTTTAGCAGGAGGGCTTCACTTTCTGCTCTGTATGAGAGGGAGATCCTTGTTTAACCCTGATACTTCATCATTTAATGCCTAATTCTGACCCTTAACCTTCCCCCAATGGAGGTAAAATCTGGGGAAATAGAGAGCAAATCCAAGCTGAAGACCTCAAGGTTTTCATTTGATTATCAATAAACTTCAAGAAAAATTCAAGAAAATTACCTTAAAAATAGCAAAAAAAAGAGGGAAAAATAAATGAATACATAAAATAGTTAATGAACTTAAACATTTTCCCAATTTTAAAAATGAATACTTTTTTCATTTACGGGCGTCTTCTGATGTATGGAGGCTGCGGCAAGGACACAGCCTTCCATACATGGGGCCCTGCTCCATCCACTGAGCCACTGGGTGCCCCAAAATGAACACTTTTTAATAACTTTATCTCTCCTAAACTAATCTTCAGGTCATTTTCATCTTGTCACTGTTTTCTAATTTCTTGCAAAATTAGGAGACAAACTTTACTTTCTTGTGAGCCATCTGTTGCTCTTTGCCTTTTTCCCATGTTTTAAAAGAAACAAAATGAACACAGCACAAGAAAACTGGTGTCAATCTAGCTTTCAAAGGGTTAAAACACTGATATTAACCCTTCGGCCCTACTTCTAAAAAATGTATACTCTTCCTCCTTACACACAAAAATGCATCAAAACCAAAATGGTCAGTCAATAAACCGCTGTAAAAATATGATGGATTAATATTTTTTTATGATTTATTTTGTTAAATGTTTTAAACAACTTCAATCTTGATCGAAACTGTCAAACGTTTATTTATTTTAAGAAGATTAACCCTTTGAATGCCAGTATTTGTGATGATACCACTATATTTATTGAAGGAAAATATAATATACTGTTAATATATTAATATACTTGAGGGTAGGGGATTTCTCTTTCATAATAATTGAAGGTTTGATTATTTTTCTGATTAACAACCATGCATTTGTTAATATTTTTAGAATTTTAACCACTTTTATTGTAGTTTTTGGGACACCCTCTAAGAGTATGTTACCTTATTTGGCACTGGAAATAAATACATCATCAAAAAAGAACAAGATTTGTTTTTTTAAAATTCAACATGAAATTCAACACACCAAAAATTCAGACTGAACAAATCCAGAACAGAAACTGTAGTCTATGCTAAACAAAGTGAGGAGCGGGCTGACTTTTATAGTTTGTCTCCATGCTGTGCCTTTGCAGCACTGCAGGTTCCCCTGCTGTTCTAATGGTTGCAGAGGTCATGTTGATATGCATATGACTAATTCAAAGGACTATCAATATATGCATCAACCACTGTTTCATTTAGGGGATTTGACTTTACTCTTTCCAGGCAACCTGATAGAATCAGGACTGAAAAAACATGTAGGACTATCATAACCACACGTCTTTCTCTCTCTCTTACACTTACACACACACACACACACACACACACACACGATTGAATCAACTAAAACAAGTAAAGGCTAAAATTTTGAAGCCATTGCTTCATCCTGAAGCAAATATAACACATGATTTTATGTTGCAAGGACCACAGCATAAAAAAAAATACAGATTTTATATGGGTTTAAATTAGACCATTAAGAATACAGGATTTGAGTGTCTGTATTACAGCTACAAACACAACACACTCACGCACACACACTCAAATTTATCAATACACACATACACACCACACTCTGATGCTCCTACCAACACACTCACACAGTTGCATAAAGTGTTATTTATCATATTAACCTGCAGTAGACTACAATAAAAACAGCAAAACTGGTAACCTGGTTAATTGTATTTAATTGATCCAAATGCCAAAATGAGAAAACTGCTTGAACAGCTGAGCAATATTAAAAATTAAAAATGTCAAACCAGATAAACAGGAGAAAAAGTTTTATAAAGAAAATGAATGATTGATACAGTAGCAGCAGCAGGATTAAAATATGTGGTTTGAATGGAAGTCTACTACGCAAAAATGCGTTAAAGGAGGACGAGTGTAACAATTTTGTGTCCACAGTGTATTATTGGACATATTATAGGAGCAGTGGTTGGACATGACAGATGTAAAAGTACACACCTCTGCAAAATCTCATGGCAAAATATATTTTCATTAAAGTTTAGCATAAGTGAAATACATTAAAATGAAATGTTTCAGTTTTATTAGTGGGCTGATCTTTATATGGTGCAGACAAATTTAATCAAACCTCAGAAACTCATTCAATCCAAAGATTAAAAAAGTTTTCTGTGTGAAGGGTATCATCTGAACATCACTCCCACTGAGTGGCAAACATTCAGCATCTGTCTTCATATAGAAAAAACAAACTTGGACGTGTTTTGTCTAAACTGTGAGGACCTGTCGGACAGTTGACTGCACAAAGATTTAACGGCACGTAAATGAATGAATATATTCACCATTCTTAAATTCAGAGCTGGTCATTTGAAAATGTCTGGAGCAGCAGATGGAGATGGAGAAACAGAGGAGGTGGCAGCAGTTGGTACTGGAGGTGTAGAAGCAGTGGGGACAGCTGGGACATCTTGACAGAGAGATGATGATGATGATGATGATGATGATGATGGGTCTCTGCTGGATAACTAAATGACATAAAATCAAGAGAATAATAAGTCATCATAATGATCACACTGTGCCATTACTTGAAGGTTTTGCCATTCAAAGAAATATATACCTTTGCAAAATGAAATCCACACACACAACTCTGTGTTCCTCCAAACAGAGATATCTGGCCTCTGTGCTGGAGCGGACACTTCTTCATCTGGAAGAGATCAAACAACACAAATACAACTGCAATACACACTTCAGATGATGCACCAGTGTCATGACCTGGCTCAAGCAGTCACAACAACAAGCAGTCTGCAAGTTGCTCCTTTGTTGCAGTCCACATGATCTGCTGGATGAGCTTCGAGTGGATGAGCTCCTTGATTCTGCTGATTTCCAGGCGCCGTCTCTTCTCTGTGACTGATTTTGTGGATTTGACAGCATCCAAAAGAGAGTGGTTACCTGTTATGCACACAATTGGCAAACCTTTTTGTGTGTCACCTGTGGTAAGCTCTGAGAAAAGTGTGGCCAAGAAAACAGCACTGTCAATGCCATCTGCAAGAGCTAAAGTCTCTCCGGCCAAAGTACTGCGGACAACTCTCCGGATTCTCTTGGACTGCCAGCATAGAGGTGAGAATCTTCCTTTTTCTCCCATTAGCGTGACGAGGTGTCCACCCTGAGTCCCTGCATCGGGAAGGTTACCCATTGAGGAATCACTAAACACCACTAGTTTTAGGGAGCTGTCTTCTCCTGGGTGCTGAAACCTTCAGGTCACTTCTTCTGATTTCAGTTTTCTGATTAGTTTGTTTGCTCAGTGCAGAGTCTGAACAGTAGCATGTTTTGTACTGGATGCCAGCATGGAGATGTCACACATAATGTCCGGCAGACTCTGCGCTGCCACCAACAATATTTGGCCAATCTTTGACCTGAGCATCTCACTTTCACTTTCAGTTAAAGGATCCTCTCTCTCTATTGCTCTGGTGGGGTCTACAGGGATAGGCTGCAGATTTCTTATGTACATACTTTGTTTCACCTGTATCTCATCCTCCAGAGAGTGGATCTCCATTCCAATGTAGCTGAAGCTGTCGTTTTCTTCACGTCCAACTTGAAAAAATGCTTTCAAGTGAGGGATGACTGTTGAAGAGAATTTATTTGTACCAGCCCAAATGAAATCATCAACGTGACAGGCAAGGACCCCCATCACACTGCAGGACTCATCCAGCCAGTAGAACACTGCTGGATCAACTTTTCACACAGTGGCTCCCAACTTCTGCATCGTGTCTTTTACTCTGTTGTAGCAACACAGAGAGGCATCAGTAAGACCATAAACACATTTTTTCAGCTTCCACAGATGTCCTTGCCTCTGGGCTTCTTGGGGAGGCTTGATAAACACATTTCGAGTCAACTCTTCACCTTGCAGAAATGCTGCTTTAATGTCCACAGAGTTCAGCTGCCATTTATTTTGACATATGACAGCCATCATCATTTTCAGGGACTCTGAGGCACAGCTAGCTGAGTCTTTCTGGAGCTCCTCAGTGATCATTTCCTCAAAGCCTCTTGCAACTAGTCAAACTTTGGATACAACACCATCAGATGTTTCCATGAATGTGCACGCCCATCTTGTAGACACATTTGTGGTCTTCATCCATCACCTCTTCAAACACTTCACTCTTTTTCCAGTTGTTCAATTCAGCATGTTTGGCAGAGGAGAAAATGTCATCTTTTACAACAAGTATTTCATCTTTGTGGCTGTCAGTGCACAACTCTGCTTGCTCAGCTGTAACTATCTGAAGATCATTCACTTGTTCAAAGTTAACTGATCCTGTTGTGCCAGTGATTTCCTCAGGCCCTGTGTTCTGCAGATTGTACCAGTTCTTGTGTGTTCCTGTTGCCTTCCCTGCCCTACTGAGGATTTTTCCTGTGTGTGCTTGGCCACTGTCATTGTCTGTAAAAGTTACCACTTGTGTGATTTTGAACTTCAGACTTTCAGAAGCCTTGTCTTGGTGTGTTTGTGTTGTGTCAGAACTTCCATGCTGAGCCCCTCGAGGCTGTTCTGTTGTCTGAGAGGAGTCACTGTCATCCTCTGGATCCAGGCGCTCATGATCTGCAGTAGTTTCGTCCTGACTTTCATTTCAGTACCAAAGTTATCATTTAGCTCAGTGTCTGGTGATGCCTTTTGATTTTCAGGTCTGTAAGCCCTGCCTGAGGAACATCTACCTTTCCAAGCCTGGAGTGATGTACACGAACATAGGTGCCTCCATGTCGTACAAATATCGCTGCTCCATCTTGGCAAATGACCACACCAGGACCCTTCTGTTCAGTACCATCAACCCGCTTGCAGTAGACTTTATCCCTGTGTCATATCTGTCATGAACTGGTCGTAGTTGTTTACGCAGGGCTCTTCTGATCCTCTCAGAGCATTCAGCCTCTGCAAATGCTTTCCTTGCAGCGTGTAACACTGCCATGAACACTTATCCAGCAGTGAATAAAGTGCTTTACGATCTCTCTGGGTTTCTTGGAGGTGACAATGCTCCCTGCACTGAAACCTGGAAAATGATCAACTGCATGCAGATACCAAACTCCTGGCTCTAGTTCATGCAAGTCAACAGCTACAGTTTCATTATAGCTTGAGGCCATAGGCAAACCCAGCGCTGGCTTTGGCTTTGCTTTGCTGTATCTGATGCATGTCTCACAGCTTTTTACAAAGTCCTTGAGGATTGTGTTGCATTCAGCATCATTGTTACCTGAGCAGGTCGGCAGTTTCTGAAGTCTGTCGACTGAGACGTGTCCAAATCGCTTGTGAAGCTTCAATAACACTTTAAGTTTGTCTTGTGTCGTCATGTTTTCTGTCATTGTGACGATTTCATCCTCATTTGGGGTTTTGTTTTCATCCAGGTTGCTGTCATCTTTTATTTTTACACAGTAGTGTCCTGATGATGTTAGTTCAAGTTTGACTGTTTGTTTGAACATAGTGGCTTTATCATTTTCACTGTCCAAAACTGCACTTGCTCTTTCAGTGATGGCGATCTTTGACCTCTTTTAGTCATACCATCATCCTTATTCAAGTCCTCCGCAGCTATTTCCAGCGTGCAGTCCCTGGCTCTTCCTGTTAGCGACAGGGCTACTGCCAATGCCTGCTTCTTCTTTTCCAAGTCGGTAACCAGCCTCCAAATTTTGACCTCATTTTTCCAACTTTCGTATGATTTCTTCTCATTAAACGGTGGCAGAACTTTATAATTGCCAGCAGCCATCCTCTGCTACCAATGTTGCAATGTTACAACCACTATATCCACAATAGTGCGCCTCTATCAAACATAACCAGAAAAGGACATAGCACTGAACAAAAAAGCCATAACAACTTCTCTAGATAAACCCTTGTGTGTGTGTGTGTGTGTGTGTGCGTGTGTGTGTAGGTGTGTGTGTGTGTGTGTGTGGTGGTGGAATTACCACTCAGTATACTTTACCTGATGGTGCAATGAAGCCCACCAACCCCAAACCTGCACCATCACTCATCTGCAATGGGAATCCAAGCGGCCATGTTTACGGTCGGCCTGCCCAACTCGGAGAGTGTTGCCTGCACGCCCAAGTACAAGTTGCCAGGTCTGCGGCATCGCTCCTGCTCCTCCCTCCCTCCTTGCAGCGGGCCAGAAGCAGATGGCTGGTGGCTTCCAGGCGTCTCCCCGGTTCCTCCGTCTCCATCTCAGCCTCCTTGCACGAGGCTGTTAGAGAGGGGCAGAGGAGGAAAAGGTACAAACAAGTCAAACAACTTCAGTCAGAAGAATGAGACAAGTCATTTGGGTTGTGGCAGGTCCATGAGGTCACTCTGACAAGAGAAGACCATTCACAAGTCAGTCCTGTTTTGAAGGACAAAATACATCCAAGTCAACTTTCTCCTGTTAAAAGTCTGTGCACTAAAAATGCCTACTGGGATTCTTCAGTTAGTCATTTCCTGTATTGTGCTGGAGAGGATACTTCTCAATCTGAAAGACATCAAACAAGGCAAATACTACTGCAATACAAAATTCACATGTACAACAAAGTGTTTGCTAGAACGTGATTTAAAATTCACAGTTTTACCTGCTGATAAAGATATTTTCTTCTGTCTTGATACTGGCCTGTTTCAAGCTTAAGAGTCAAATTACTGTGGAAGCAAACCTCCTGCGCCTGGTCATTCCACTCATCATCATAACCATTAATATTAAATAACATTTACAATGACCTTGCCAGAAAATGCTTTATTAAATAGAGTCAGCTAGCAAGTGTCATTTTAATCACTGAAAGCGGCAGTAAGTGCCTGTGAAATATACAAAGCTACCTCTATGTTTTGGACAGTGCTGCTCGCTAAAAAGAAAGAGAGAAGCAACTGTTTAAATTTGTTGGAACATGGTTAAATTATCACATTGACTAAATAGCTTTCAGACATTATATTGAAAAATGACTGCAAGATAAAAGTAGAGCAGAGTCAGGGTTGGAAATTAACTTTAATGTGGATATCAAAATCTAGCAGCCTCTCAATAGATAACCATTGTTTTTTTGTCTGATGAGAAAAGCAAATCTAGCAGCTATTTGTATATTTTGCCAGCATTTGGCTGGTGGCTGGTGCTAATTTCCATCCCTGGAGTGTAGCCAGCAGAGCCTCCTAAAGTCCTTTCCCTCTGTTATAAAGCCATTACAACAGCCTCTCTTACTGCCAACACTGCTCCTTCACAGCTTCTATTGATTTTACTACCAGGACTAACTCTGCTGTTAACTTGATACCAGTGTTATTAGCTCTTATACTTAGCTCTGATGCTGTACATCTTACAGCGAGTACTTCTACAATGTAAACTAGCAGAAGTATTATTACTGCTACCATGTAAGCAGTAGATGTCTATAGTGAGACTGAGGTGACTTAACCTGATAATTAGAGTGGGTGACCTGAATATCGCCTCTGGGAATCAATAGAGGTTTATCTTATCAATCATTTTATTATGGACATTATATGCAGAGGAAATTATCAACAGCTTGTTCAGCTTATCACTTTGTTTGTAAATGCAATGCATCATTTTCTCAGGAGGATTCTGGCAGCAGCAGCTGATCAGCACAGAGACACAGACAGGTGAGCTGCAGGCTCTCCAGGTGAGCTCTGATGTCATCAGCTACCTTCAGACTGCAGGAAAATCACATTTGTTTCTCAAATCAGATCCTGAAGACAGACTGTCTAGACTGTAATCTGACACTAATCAGATTTAAAACTATAGAGCCAGTAACTAAGTGCCACGCCCAGCGATTTGCCCTCCAAACAATTGATTTTGACTGAGTGATGTCACAGTAAAGTTGAGCTTTGATTGTAGCATACCTGTTCTACCTCGCCTTTTATTGTTTGTTATTTATTTGATCACTGCTTTTATCGCACAATATTTGCACTTGTTTTTATCTGTTTTAATTTTCTCATGTTTCTGCATGTTTTAGTTACACCCCTGTATAAAGAGTGCTCAATAAACAAAAAATGCTTAATTTTATCATTACTTAGCTTCAAAAAATGACAGCTACTTAATTTACTGTAGTACTTGACAAATATATGCTTCGTGTTGTTCACACGCTAGTTTTCCAATCTAACACTGGCCTGTACTTTTTACTGTAGCAACAGAAAAAAAATACACATTTAAACTTTTTCTTTTTCAAGAAGACATAAAAGGAAAAACTGGACAGCATACTTATCATAATTTATGTAAGATAAGTTATTTTATTAGATTCTAAAATGTAAAGGTGCTATAAAATAAACTTTTTAAAACATGTGTTAAGAAATTAGGAAGTTTTATTCATGATTATCTATAAACTCAACTCATCACTTATCTATATCCTTAACTAATAAATACTTCAAAATAAATACAAAAATTGCCATTACTTATTGATAACCCAAACTTAACATGTCTATATCCTAAACTTATCACAAACTTATGAATAATCACACTAATACTTATGGATTTTGTTAACATTTGTGGCACTGTGTACTTTTTTGCACCTTACTGATAATCTGTATTTATATTTTGATTTCTTTGCACTTTACATATTTAGACTCTTTCCTGCTTTTCACTGCAACTGCTGCAAAACTATTTCCTCTGGAGGAAGTACAATCTCAGATTACTTTTATTAATTTATTGCTTAATTTCTCTATTTACCTGTACTAATTAGACTTATCTGATCTCATTTTATTTGTATGGCTCATTATGTTATGGGAATGATTTGTAAGGTAAATTAACAACAGCTAACCCATTGTTCTTGATATACCTGTTATGCTAGTTGTTGCCTCTTTTTGCTATTTATTTACTAATTGGTTTTGTAGCACAGTGTTCGCCCTATTTTAATTGTTCTTTTTTAATTTTGTGTCACAAGCTTTCAGCTAAACATACTATAAGGAAGGCACTAAATTAACTTCAAAATTATTGTTAAAAGTAAACTGTTTTCTGTGCTGGTGAACTCGCTCTAATGTCTCAGTAACAGAAGCAAAGGGCTTTAGGAGGTCCAACCTCCCTAACCCAAACCCTCTGAAATGATCCATTCAAATACAACAAACCAACAACAATGTAAGTTTTACATTGTTGTTGGTTTGTTGTACTCTTAAAATTGCTTTCAAACTATTTTTAATTAAAAAACTGAGATTTAAATTAAACAAACACTACAAACAAAGATTATTTGAACAAGAGTATTTCTGGTTCTCTTTGAGTCATTTTAATAAACTAAACATAGCTCTGAAACTGAAAAAATACTGGAACATTTCCTGAGAGCCTCCTAAAGCCTTTCCTTCTTTTACACTCTTCTCAAAATGTTTTAATTATTTTTTTTTTGGATGAAGCTTTTTCAAGAAAGACAAAAGATTAATTATCATCATAATCATTACTTATTTACAACCTAGACTATCTTAAACATAGCAATATTTATTCAGAATCTAAACTTAACACCTACATCCTAAACTTATCAATATCTCATCTTTAAAATGTTATTTACAGCCTCAACTTATCAATATCTTATCTTTAACATTAGTTATTTACAACCTAAACTTATCTCTTGTCTATAAGCTAAACTAATCAATACTTATGCAAATCTTAAACTTACCATTTGTTAATTTCATTCTTATCCTTAACTTATTAATATCAAAAACTTATAATGACTTCAATTATCAATTAACTACAACTGAAACTGATCAATACTTATCAACATTTAAAACTTAGCTTTCATTACTTTTATTATCTTAAACTTATCAATATCTAAACTCATCATGACTACAACCTAAAAGTCAAATCAATATCTCATATCTTATAAATATCAAGTTTCTAAACTTATCAATGTCTTCAACTTATAACAACTTATCTAAAACAAATTACTACTTATCAATATCTTATCAACTTATCAAACTTATCAATACTTCTATATACAAACGTTTTTTTGTTTTTTGGGGTTTTTTTTTATAAAGCAGGAAAATAAAGAGCTGGAGAGAAAGATTTATAAACGTGTGTGTGTGTGTGTGTGTGTGTGTGTGTGTGGAATTGCCACTAAGTATACTTTACCTGATGGTGCAGTAACGCACGCCCTTTACCTGAGAGGAGTTTCACAGCTCCACACTGTAAGGAGAGTTAACCCACCAACCCCAAACCTCAGACATCACCTGAGACTGACTAGCAAGTGGAACCCATGTGGGCATGGCCACAGTAGGCCTGCCCAACACGGAGAGTGTTACCTGCACATCAAAGCGGCGGTCGCGAGGTTCGCGCTGCCTCCGGCAGGTGGCTGGTGGCGTTCAGGCGTCTCTGCGGGCGCTCTCTCTCGGTCTCGATGGCCCAAATGGACGCAGCTGTTTTAAAGATGGGCAGAGGGGAAAAGAGTCAGAAAAAGCTCCAACAAGTTCAGGAAGAAGAATGAGACGAGTCATTTGGGTTGAGGCAGGTCGTGGAGGTCACTCTGCCGACAGAAACACCACGACCATTCACAAGTTGGCCCTATTTTCTTGAAGGAAAAGTAATCCCTCCACATGAACTTTCTCACGTTAAACCATGTGCTCGAAAAATGCCTACTGGAATTCTTCTATGAGTGATTTCCTGTATTTTCACAATCACTGTATTACGCCACAGAAGGCACTTCTCTGTGTGTGCACATTTACAGCAGAGTGTTAGGATGGACTACTTACTCCCGTCGGGGCAGCCTCCTGCTCTCCACCCTGTGGGCCTGAGGTGGACAGCTGAGGACTGGAGCTCCTCTCTGGCTGAACAGGGTGCACCTGTGAGCAGTCACAACAACAAGCAGTCTGCAAGTTGCTCCTTTGTTGCAGTCCACATGATCTGCTGGATGAGCTTCGAGTGGATGAGCTCCTTGATACTGCTGATTTCCAGGCGCCGTCTCTTCTCTATGACTGATTTTGTGGATTTGACAGCATCCAAAAGAGAGTGGTTACCTGTTATGCACACAATTGGCAAACCGTTTTGTGTGTCACCTGTGGTAAGCTCTGAGAAAAGTGTGGCCAAGAAAACAGCACCGTCAATGCCATCTGCAAGAGCTAAAGTCTCTCCGCCAAAGTACTGCGGACAACTCTCCGGATTCTCTTGAACTGCCAGCATAGAGGTGAGAATCTTCCTTTTTCTCCCATTAGCGTGACGAGGTGTCCACCCTGAGTCCCTGCATCGGGAAGGTTACCCATTGAGGAATCACTAAACACCACTAGTTTTAGGGAGCTGTCTTCTCCTGGGTGCTGAAACCTTCAGGTCACTTCTTCTGATTTCAGTTTTCTGATTAGTTTGTTTGCTCAGTGCAGAGTCTGAACAGTAGCATGTTTTGTACTGGATGCCAGCATGGAGATGTCACACATAATGTCCGGCAGACTCTGCGTTGCCACCCACAATATTTGGCCAATCTTTGACCTACAATTCTACAATTTCTACAATTTCATTTAGCAGACGCTTTTATCCAAAGCGACGTACAACACAAGCAAGAATTTAGACTTAAGGAAAAAACCCTTAGTAAGTGCAAAAAGTGCTTCAGGTGTGATTGGTCACAGGTATTGCCGTCTAGTGGCAGAAGAAGTGCCGCACAGCCCCCCCCCTTTTTTTTTTTTTTTTTTAAATCAAAGTAATAACCAGTAGCGATCTCAGCATCTGAGATTCAACAATCTCAGTATCACTACTTACGATGACAGTCAACATACAACATCACACAACTTTGTCAGTGCTAGATAATCATTAGGTGCTGGGTTTTGGACATTCCGACTTAATTTACCCCAAAGGGCAAAGCGGAGAAGAGTCAGGTTAAGTGCCTAGGTGTTCTCGGAACAAATGAGTTTTCAATTGTCTCTTAAAAGTAGAAAGGGACTCAGCAGAACGCACAGAGTTTGGAAGTGTGTTCCGCCATTTGGGAACAACAGAAGAGAAGAGTCTGGCTAGAGATTTAGCGCCGTGCTGGGCTGGAAGCACCAGGCGCCTTTTCGCATGCAGAGCGAGTGGGCGAGAAGGAGAGTAGACCTGCATCAGGGATTCCACGTAGGCTGGAGCAGTTCTTGTGATTGTTTTGTAAGCCAAGAGAAGTGCTTTGAATTTGATTCTGGCTGCCACTGGAAGCCAGTGAAGGGAAATTAGCAGCGGGGTGACATGTGCTGTTTTGGGCTGGTTGAAGACCAGACGTGCTGCTGCATTCTGGATCATCTGAAGAGGTTTGAATGAGCATGCAGGGAGGCCTGCCAGAAGAGAGTTGCAGTAGTCAATGCGTGAGATCACAAGAGCCTGAACCAGAAGCTGTGTGGCCTGTTGGGTCAGGAAGGGTCTGATCTTCCTGATGTTGTAGAGGGCATAACGGCAAGATCGAGAAACTGAGGCAACATGAACCTTAAAGGTCAGCTGGTCATCAATCATGACACCCAGGTTTCTGGCTGAGTTTGTGGGCACAAGTAGGCTCGAGTCAAGTTGGACACTGATCCGAGGCTGAACAGATGGACATGCTGGAAAGACCATGAGTTCGGTCTTAGACAGATTTAGCTGAAGGTGGCGTTCCTTCATCCATGTCGAGATATCAGCCAGACACGCTGAAATCCGAGCTGAGACCGTTCTGTCATCAGGTGGAAAGGAGAGGAAGAGCTGAGTGTCATCAGCATAGCAGTGGTAGGAGAAACCGTGGGAGCGGATTACTGCACCGAGTGAGGTGGTGTACAGAGAGAGGAGTAGGGGACCAAGCACCGACCCCTGAGGAACCCCTGTCGATAGGCCATGTGACCTAGACACCTCTCCTCGCCATGACACTCTGAAGGATCTGCCTGTGAAGTAGGACTTGAACCAGCATAGGACAGAACCTGAGATGCCGAGCTCAGAGAGTGTGGAGAGGAGGATTTGATGGTTCACCGTGTCAAAGGCAGCAGACAGGTCCAGCAGCAGTAGGACAGAGGATTGACCAGCCGCTCGAGCCAGTCTCAGTGACTCAGTGACTGACAGGAGTGCAGTCTCAGTGGAGTGGTCACACCTGAAGCCAGACTGGAAGGAGTCAAGTAGGTTGTTGTTCCGCAAGTATTCAGAGACCTGGTTAAATACTGCGCGCTCCAGTATTTTCGACAGAAATGGTAGAAGTGAGACTGGCCTGTAGTTTTCAACCTGGGCGGGGTTGAGATTAGGCTTTTGAGCAGTGGAGTGACATGGGCCTCTCAGTGACATGGACCTGAGCATCTCAGTTTCACTTTCAGTTAAAGGATCCTCTCTCTCTATTGCTCTGGTGGGGTCTACAGGGATAGGCTGCAGATTTCTTATGTACATACTTTGTTTCACCTGTATCTCATCCTCCAGAGAGTGGATCTCCTGCTCCAATGTAGCTGAAGCTGTCGCTTTTCTTCACGTCCAACTTGAAAAACAGCTTTCAAGTGAGGGATGACTGTTGAGGAGACTTTATTTGTACCAGCCAAATGAAATCCTCAACGTGGACAGGCAAGGACCCCCATCACACTGCAGGACTCATCCAGCCAGTAGAACACTGCTGGATCAACTTTTCACACAGTGGCTCCCAACTTCTGCATCGTGTCTTTTACTCTGTTGTAGCAACACAGAGAGGCATCAGTGAGACCATAAACACATTTTTTTCAGCTTCCACAGATGTCCTTGCCTCTGGGCTTCTTGGGGAGGCTTGATAAACACATTTCGAGTCAACTCTTCACCTTGCAGAAATGCTGCTTTAATGTCCATAGAATTCAGCTGCCATTTATTTTGACATATGACAGCCATTATCATTTTCAGGGACTCTGAGGCACAGCTAGCTGAGTCTTTCTGGAGCTCCTCAGTGATCATTTCCTCAAAGCCTCTTGCAACTAATCAAACTTTGGATACAACACCATCAGATGTTTCCATGAATGTGCACACCCATCTTGTAGAGACACATTTGTGGCCTTCATCCATCACCTCTTCAAACACTTCACTCTTTTTCCAGTTTTCAATTCAGCAAGTTGCTCCTTTGTTGCAGTCCACATGATCTGCTGAATGAGCTTCGAGTGGATGAGCTCCTTGATTCTGCTGATTTCCAGGCGCCGTCTCTTCTCTGTGACTGATTTTGTGGATTTGACAGCATCCAAAAGAGAGTGGTTATCTGTTATGCACACAATTGGCAAACCTTTTTGTGTGTCACCTGTGGTAAGTCCGGAAAGTAAAAAGTCTTCGGCTCTTGCGTCAATCTATCAGCCATTATGATCAAATGTTGTTTAAATGATATGTCTCGAGAAAATGCGTCCTCACCAAGCAGTCAACCCAATGTGTCTCTCAAGTGTCTCTCTGCTATTGTCTGACACTTCTTAAATACACTAATCCGAGATAGAATGCTCTATGACATTGGACGGATCATGATGTCACCTGAAATAAAATGCTTTATGACATCAGGTTCCATCCGATGTCATCAGCATCACGGAATGCACAACATTTAAACAAGCCAGTTGTATTAATTTTATTAATATTATGGCAATAAATATTACTAAATACAGCAAATGTCCTTCTCATGAAAGCTTGAAGAGCTGACCCAGTACTATAACAGGCAGGACAGCTTACCAACGTGAAATGCTACAATAGCAAAATACACCATATACATTGTTGTTGTTTTACACTGTCTCTCTTTTACAATTATTGTTTTTGTTTATTCAGTGAACGAAAAAATAGAAAGCTGTCTCATCTAATGCAAACCAATACAAAATCCTTGCAATGATTACTATCTGAATTATACTAATATTCTATTGACAATAAGTTCAAACTTGCATTTGAAACCATGTTTTTTTTACATTCATATTCAAAGGGGATTTTTTTTAAACATTTGATTAAATATAAAAGGATCTATTTAACTCCAAAATTATCTTTTCAAATGTGAGTGATAAGTGTTTTATCTGCTTAAAGGTCCAGTGTGTATAATGCAGTGACATCTAGTGGTGAGGTTGCAGATGTGAAACTTTTCCTTTGTGCCACACGTAGAAGAACTACACTGGCCGATGTGAAAATGTCAAAATGTGAAAATGTTGACATGCAAATGGACCCTTGTAGAGTCAGCATTTCATTTGTTCTTTCATTACAAAGCAAACTCTACAAATGAAATCATATCAATCACTGCATCATCTGCAACCTAGTCAGCACACTGACTGTCTTTGTGCAGGGATCCTCTAACTTTTTTTATAAAGTGGACTTAATCAGAGACATAGCAAAACTCGTTATTGAAAGCTTTACTGATCTATAACAACTTAAAAAGATGTGCTAGTAAAAACCTAATATTGAGTAGAGCCATAGGGAAATGAAATGAAAATAATGTTGTTGCTCTGAGTTATTGTATCAAGTACTGCCACCAGTGGGACGTCTTATATCACAACAATGTAATTAATCGAATGATAATGATTAAATGTACCATAATGCTTTCTCTTTTTTCGTTATATATCTTATGTTACAATGTCATTCTTTGGAAACAAGGCCAAAGTTTCAATTCATTACAGACTGCTCTGAATACTCTGTTTTCAGCGTTTTTTTTCCTACTTTGGCTACAAGCTGATATCAGCTTCTGACAGATTTCTTTATATGGCCACTTGCTCCAGGCTATTGCAAGTTTTACATTAGATAACCTACACTGCTACATGTAGCTACAATATAACCTCAAGGAAACATATAAACTTGGTTGCTGATCAGTTTTTTTCCCTGATTTCAGATCATACTCCTACTGAAACATTTCCGCCGCGCTTTGGAGGCTTATATTGTGATTTTTCAGTTTAAAGTGCTGCTGTGGTGCCCTTTTGATTCCTGTGAGAGCTGTTCAGCAGTGCATGAAGCAAAAAAACTCTATTTCTGTGGTATAAAAGTACCCAGGTCTTATGCATATAATCTGGCTATTATAGACTTTTCAAATCTTTTCAAACTGAATGGCTTAAATCTTGATAGTGAAATGAGTCATTTTGCTGAGGTTTTGATGCTCACAAAAAAAATCCACTGATTTACAGCATAGTATACAGTATAGTATAATTCATACAGATGTGGTGGCGTGGATAATGAAAAAGATGAGGAAATAGTGCTGACACCCTACCTCTGGAGCGGGCCTAAAGTCCAAATATGTGTCTATTCCTCAATTACTTATATGTACAACAAAGTGTTTGCTAGAACGTGTTTTAAAATTCACAGTTTTACCTGCTGATAAAGATATTTTCTTCTGTCTTGATACTGGCCTGTTTCCAGCTTCAGAGAGTCAAATTCCCGTGACAGCAAACCTCCTGCGCCTGGCCGTCCACTCATCATCATAACCATTATTATTAAATAACATTTACAATGACCTTGCCAGAAAATGCTTTATTAAATAGAGTCAGCTAACAAGTGTCATTTTAATCACTGAAAGCGGCAGTAAGTGACTGTGAAATATACAAAGCTACCTCTATGTTTTGGACAGTGCTGCTCACTAAAAAGAAAGAGAGAAACAACTGTTTAAATTTGTTGGAACATGGTTAAATTATTATTAGGCCTGTACTTTTTACTGTTTCTAACGAAAAAAAAAACAAATTTTGAAACTTTTAAAAAAGAAAACCTAGATGAGACAACTTCTTGGCAAACTTACCATTATTTATGGAAATTAATATTTAAACAAATAAATAAATAAACATTCCTAATTTGAAAAATGTTGTGAATTATAAAAAACGTGTGTAGAAATTCAAGAATTTTTAATAATGACCTATAACTATATCTATCTATAGATGGGTTGCAACAACTGAATAACAGTTACAGAAGTCAGAGAAGAAAAGAGCTTCAGGAGGCTCCGCCCACCCGAACCTGAACCCTTTGGAAACGTTCAATCCAAACATGGTTCTTGTTATTTAAATGATAATTTGCTATCAAACACTAGTTTGTAGTTTTTGAAAATTGTTTTCAATTACTCATCAATACAAATTAAAAAAATTAATTTATTTTAACAAATAATTTAGATGTTGTAAATAATGACTTTAGAAGAATTACATCAACTACAGTGAAAAAGGGATTTGAATTTCATGAAGACCCTCCTGAAGTCTTTTCCCCTCTTTTAATGAATGTATATTTTAATATATATACAAAGTGAAATTTAAATCTTGAGTTAAAAGATTTTCTGTTACAGTTAAAAATCCTGAAGTTTTAACAAATAAATAGAAATTTGTGAGGGGTTTTCCTCTTCTTTTTTCTTTGTTTTGTTTAAGACACCGCACAATATGACAGAAGAAACTACTTAAACATACTAAAGCATTTAATTTATATATATATGTTAATTTGTAGATTTAGATGTTTTTTAAAGAAACATTCAAACAAATGGCAGAGAAGTCTTATCATTACTCAGTGACAGTAACAAGAGTAAGAGAAGGAAATGATTTTAGGAGGGTCCCCCCACACTAACCCTGACCCTCTGGAAATGTTCCATTTCAATTTATCAAAGCAACAACAATGTAAAACTAATCTGTAAACTTTTAAAATTGCTTTCAATTTATTTTTTAATCTGAAACTCAGATGTAAATTTAAAAAAAGTCTAAAATAAAGAGTATTTCTTGTCCTTTATTGAGTCATTAAAATAACCTACACATAGCTTTAAAAGTGAAATAAGACTGGAACATTTCCTGGAGACCCTCCTAAAGTCTTTCCTTCTCTGACACTTTCTATTTTTTAATGAAGCTTTTTCAATAAAGTGAAGGAAAAAAGATTCATAACACTAACCTTTAAAATTTACAAATAAGCTTTTTTTGTTTTTCAGTGGAGGAAAGGGAAAGAGTTGAAAGCCTTATAAGTAGTTATCTACATCCTAAACTTACCATTACTTATAAATGACCTAAACTTAACACTTACCTTTATTCTACAGTGTCCAACACTTATCAACATCTAATCTTACCATATTACTTATTTATAACCTTAACTTATCACTTATCTATAACCTAAATTTATCAATACTTGTCTCAAAGACAACTACTGACAATACAGATCTCAAATTTACCATTAATTACTTATAATTGTATCCCAAACTTATCAATATATTAAACTTATCCTGACTTTTTTACAATCTAAACTTTTCAATACTTGTTTATAGCTTATACTTTACTTATTTACAAAATCGACTTATCACTTTTCTAGAACCTAAACTTATCAATACTTATCCTGATCTTAAACTTACCCTTAGTTACTTTAAATCTTATCTGAAACTTACTTATAAAACAGTATAGTTATAGTTATATAACTTATAACTTATTCTTGTCATTACTAACAACCTAAACGCTTTCACTTATCTTTTAACCTAATCGATACTTATACTATCTTAAACTTACTACTGATTACTTATAATTCTATCACAATCAATATCTTCAACTTACCATTTATCTACAACCAAAACGTATCTTAAACATATTACTACCTATTAACATATTTTCTTATCAACTTATCAATACGTCTACATACAAACACTATTTTTTTGTTTTTTAAGTAGGAAAAAATAAAGAGCTGGAGAGGTACATTTGAAAACGTGTGTGTGTGTGTGTGTGTGTGTATGTGTGTGGAATTGCCACTAAGTATACTTTACCTGATGGTGCAGTAACGCACGCCCTTTACCTGAGAGGAGTTTCACAGCTCCACACTGTAAGGAGAGTTAACCCACCAACCCCAAACCTCAGACATCACCTGAGACTGACTAGCAAGTGGAACCCATGTGGGCATGGCCACAGTAGGCCTGCCCAACACGGAGAGTGTTACCTGCACATCAAAGCGGCGGTCGCGAGGTCTGCGTCGCCCTCCGGCAGGTGGCTGGTGGCGTTCAGGGCGTCTCTGCGGCGCTCTCTCTCTCGGTCTCGATGGCCCAAATGGACGCAGCTGTTTTAAAGATGGGCAGAGGGGAAAAGAGTCAGAAAAAGCTCCAACAAGTTCAGGAAGAAGAATGAGACGAGTCATTTGGGTTGAGGCAGGTCGTGGAGGTCACTCTGCCGACAGAAACACCACGACCATTCACAAGTCAGCCCTATTTTCTTGAAGGAAAAGTAATCCCTCCACATGAACTTTCTCACGTTAAACCATGTGCTCGAAAAATGCCTACTGGAATTCTTCTATGAGTGATTTCCTGTATTTTCACAATCACTGTATTACTCCACAGAAGGCACTTCTCTGTGTGTGCACATTTACAGCAGAGTGTTAGGATGGACTACTTACTCCCGTCGGGGCAGCCTCCTGCTCTCCACCCTGTGGGCCTGAGGTGGACGGCTGAGGACTGGAGCTCCTCTGGCTGAACAGGGTGCACCTGTGAGCAGGGGTGGGGACAAGAAAAGGTTTTCTAGATGTCTTGCAATGCAAACACGGACGATTTGACAGATTCACAAATGTCAAAAATCTAAATGAAACATTTTGACCCCTTTTCTTATCATTCAATCAGAAATCCAACAGAAACAGAATCAAGTCGAGTCTTGAGGCTCCTTTAAGATTCCCATCCTTACCTGTGAGCCAGAGGTGGAGGGCTGGGGTCTGGAGGCCGGGAGCTCCTCGCTGGATCCAGAGCTGCTGTCCTGCTCCCTCTTCCTCTTGTTGGTTGGCTGTTAGTGAGATGGACAGAGAGAGAAAAGGAAGGTTAGGTTTGGTTGAACTCTTTAAGTTAAATCCCTTTGAGACTGATGCAGTAGAGTGGCATAAATCAAACTGATCATCATGTTAGGATAGAGCAGGTCTGACTGTACTGACTTTGTATTTTTTATGCTATCAGGCTCTGCTTGTTCCAGTTTGTTTTTTGCCGTTTTCTTAAATATTTACAAGTAACAGTAACTGGTATTGCAATAAAATCAAAAAGATATTCTACAAAGCTTTGTTACATCCAATCCAGTCCAATTACTAGCTTTAAACAAAAGTGTGTTATCTATTTTTGTTTTTAGGATTACAACAACTATGTGAAAATGGACATTTTTTGTGACCAGCCGCAAAGAAAAATCAAGCCACTGAATGCATCTATTCATTTTCGTGCGGGGCCTGGTTAGCAGGCCGGGCAAGATACTGCAGACATCCTTCTCCCCGGCAACGCCATCCAGCTCCCTCTGGGGATCCTCAGGCGCTCCTACACCAGATGAGGAGATATATAATCCCTGTTCTGGCGCTAACCCTGGGTCTCCTACCAGTTTAATGTGCCCAGAAAACCTCGAACAAGAGGCACCCAGGACTGTCAGGACCTATCCTGATCAGATGCCTGAACCACCAAATGCATTGCTTTGATATCTGTAGCTGTCAAACAAGACTTATAACAAAGGTTAACATCACACATCTGATACAAAACCACACAGTAATACAACTGAGCTGAACTGAGATTTAATATACACTTGTTTATCTTCATTGCAGTAACCATCACAGATATCAAGGCAACCCTCATGTCAGTTTCACATAAACTGGTGGTTTCAGTTAAAAAAATCACTGGTTTCTTGCTGCTAAACCACAAGTTATAGCATTAAAAGTGGCAATATAAAATTAGAAACTTAAACATCTTTTTGAATGAATGACAAAATCATACATTCAATGGGCAACATCTTGAGAGAAAATCCAGTAATGTCCAAAAAAGTTCTAATAATTCAAATTTCTTAATAAAAATGTTCATTTACAATATTTATCATTACAATATGCTAACAATACATGCATGACCTTTTTACTTGTTGTGATCAAAGGTGCCAAAACAAAAAACTCAAACTGTTTTTCCAATATGCTCCCTCTGAATGCATGAGAGTGTCACACATTTCATTTACCCAAATTAATGTTAAACATTTAGGCTGTCAGTTTGCTTGTTCCATTATTTTTGCAGGCTTGTTTTGTCTTGTCAAATTTTAATTTTGTTATTTAATGTTAGCTTGTTAATAGTGACACTACAAATGTGAACTCCAGCCTTCCACCTTCACAGTATTTGAGTAGAAACTTGAAATTTAAGAAAGTCTCAAAGGACTTTCAAAGTGTTTAAAATTAACAATCATTGTCTTTTAACTCTATCTTAATTATTTGATGTTAGGGTTACACTGAAATATGATAAATAGAAACACAAATTCATGAACTAGAGCTAAAAATAAGTTAGAAAACAAACTTGCCACAACCACAGTGGGAATTAATAATAAAAATAAACTACAAAAAGCATTACATTAATTTAAAACGGTTATATACTTATATTTTCCATGTTAAAATTGTACCGCTGAGATTGTTCACTGGTCCGCGGTTGTTTTTGCAGTTGAAGCTTTAAGCTAGCAAGTATGGAAGTTTGTCACCTGCTAGCTAAAATAAAGTTAGCAAACAAACTTTACACAACGACCATGGGAATATCTAACAAAAGGAAACAAATTACAGTAATTATAACTGTTAGATACTTATATTTTCCATGTTGAAATAATACAAATTAGATCATTCAGTGGTCTGTGGCGGCTGTTTTTGCATTTTAAGCTTTAAGCTAGCAAGTACAGAACTTTGTCGCCTGCTAGCTAAAATTAGGTTAGCAAATCAACTTTAATTGAAACAAGCATATTTAAACTTAAAAAAAAAAATTGGGAAAACGTCCAGAAAACTGTATTTATAACTATTAGAATGATATATTTACAGACATATTTTATTATCATAATGTTCTGCACTGTTTTGGGGGGTATTTTTCTGGTTTGGTTTGTTTTTTACTTTTCTCTTATTTTCAGGTATTTTTCTTGTAATTTTTTTTTTCATGCTGCTTTTTTTGAGATGTCTCACCTGCTTGTTGCCTTCTCCCTGTTTTTGAGAGAAATCACAACAATTTGCTCAGGTTTCAAAGGGTTAAGCAGAATCCAACAAATAGATAATTCTTTAATTGCTAAACAACAATTTGAGGTCATGTCATACATACATTAGTAGTGCACCCAAATATTGCACTGCTGGTAAACATCTCATTATAAAAACCTTAATTTGTGATTCTTTAGTGTCTCTTTAAAGCTCAAGTTCACACCTTGATCTGCAGCTGGATTCTTCATGTGTCTGATGACCAAAGGTACACACTGTTTCTCAAGTTCCCAGCCCACATCTGTCAAGGATCACTAGTCTTGAACAGAAAACATTTCTATACAAACAGCCTTAACCCCACAAGTGCTTCAGCAAACATAGGCTGGCATACTGTGGGATAGTGTATGTTAAAACATGATTCAATAAACATGGCCCTTTACATTCAGATGACATTACAACCATCATACCATATAAAAATCTTCCACAATATGTCTGATGCTCATACTGCCCCCCAGAGGTGACTACACTACAGTACACTGACTCCTAATTCATGCTGCTGTCAAAGCCATATTTTAGTGTTACAGGATACCAGTCACTCCTGTGGAAACTGTGATAGAAATGCATTTCATTTTTTAATGCTTCGTTTTAATTCATATGTTTGTATTGTACCTTGCTTGTGTTGTATGTTTTTCTAATGGAGTTTGAGTCTGACAATAAACATGAAGTTAACTGAACTCATAAATTTGGCAGTCTGGGAAACTGTTGTGAGGTGAGCTTAGCTTTTAGCAGGAGGGCTTCACTTTCTGCTCTGTATGAGAGGGAGATCCTTGTTTAACCCTGATACTTCATCATTTAATGCCTAATTCTGACCCTTAACCTTCCCCCAATGGAGGTAAAAATCTAGAAATAGAAATAGAAATAGAGAGCAAATCCAAGCTGAAGACCTCAAGGTTTTCATTTGATTATCAATAAACTTCAAGAAAATTCAAGAAAATTACCTTAAAAATAGCAAAAAAAGGAAAAAATTCACGAATAAGTAAAATAGTTAATGATCTTAAAAAGTGCTAATATACACATTTTCCCCAATTTTAAAAATGAATACTTTTTCATTTACGGGCGCCCCATGTATGGAGGCTGCGGCGAGGACACAGCCTCCATACATGGGGCCCCTGCTCCATCCACTGAGCCACCGGGTGCCCCAAAATGAACACTTTTTAATAACTTTATCTCTCCTAAACTAATCTTCAGGTCATTTTCATCTTGTCACTGTTTTCTAATTTCTTGCAAAATTAGGAGACAAACTTTACTTTCTTGTGAGCCATCTGTTGCTCTTTGCCTTTTTCCCATGTTTTAAAAGAAACCAAATGAACACAGCACAAGAAAACTGGTGTCAATCTAGCTTTCAAAGGGTTAAAACACTGATATTAACCCTTCGGCCCTACTTTAAAAATGTATACTCTTCCTCCTTACACACAAAAATGCATCAAAACCAAAATGGTCAGTCAATAAACCGCTGTAAACCGCTATATGATGGATTAATATTTTTTTATGATTTATTTTGTTAAATGTTTTAAACAACTTCAATCTTGATCGAAACTGTCAAACGTTTATTTATTTTAAGAAGATTAACCCTTTGAATGCCAGTATTTGTGATGATACCACTATATTTATTGAAGGAAAATATAATATACTGTTAATATATTAATATACTTGAGGGTAGGGGGATTTCTCTTTCATAATAATTGAAGGTTTGATTATTTTTCTGATTAGCAAAGAAGTATTTGTTAATATACTCAGAATGTTAACCATTTTTATAATAGTTTTTGGGACACAATCTAAGAGTATGTTACCTTATTTGGCACTGGAAATAAATACATCATTAAAAAAGAACAAGATTTGTTTTTTTAAAATTCAACATGAAATTCAACACACCAAAAATTCAAACTGAACAAATCCAGATCAGAAACTGTAGTCTATGCTAAACAAAGTGAGGAGCGGGCTGACTTTTTTATAGTTTGTCTCCATGCTGTGCCTTTGCAGCACTGCAGGTTCCCCTGCTGTTCTAATGGTTGCAGAGGTCATGTTGATATGCATATGACTAATTCAAAGGACTATCAATATATGCATCAACCACTGTTTCATTTAGGGGATTTGACTTTACTCTTTCCAGGCAACCTGATAGAATCAGGACTGAAAAAACATGTAGGACTATCATAACCACACGTCTTTCTCTCTCTGTCTCGTTCTCTCTCTCTCTCTCTCACACACACACACACACACACACACACACACACACACACACACACACACGATTGAATCAACTAAAAACAAGTAAAGGCTAAAATTTTGAAGCCATTGCTTCATCCTGAAGCAAATATAACACATGATTTTATGTTGCAAGGACCACAGCATAAAAATTACAGATTTTTATATGGGTTTAAATTAGACCATTAAGAATACAGGATTTGAGTGTCTGTATTACAGCTACAAACACAACACACTCACGCACACACACTCAAATTTATCAATACACACATACACACCACACTCTGATGCTCCTACCAACACACTCACACAGTTGCATAAAGTGTTATTTATCATATTAACCTGCAGTAGACAATAAAACAGCAAAACTGGTAACCTGGTTAATTGTATTTAATTGATCCAAATGCCAAAAATGAGAAAACTGCTTGAACAGCTGAGCAATTTTAAAAATTAAAAATGTCAAACCAGATAAACAGGATAAAAAGTTTTAGAAAGAAAATGAATGATTGATACAGTAGCAGCAGCAGGATTAAAATATGTGGTTTGAATGGAAGTCTACTACGCAAAAATGTGTTAAAGGAGGACGAGTGTAACAATTTTGTGTCCACAGTGTATTATTGGACATATTATAGGAGCAGTGGTTGGACATGACAGATGTGTGCGAAGTACACACCTCTGCAAAATCTCATGGCAAAATATATTTTCATTAAAGTTTAGCATAAGTGAAATACATTAAAATGAAACGTTTCAGTTTTATTAGTGGGCTGATCTTTATATGGTGCTGTCAAATTTAATCAAACCCTCAGAAACTCATTCAATCCAAAGATTAAAAAAAAGTTTTCTCTGTGTGAAGGGTATCATCTGAACATCACTCCCACTGAGCGGCAAACATTCAGCATCTGTCTTCATATAGGAAAGACAAACTTGGACATGTTTTGTCTAAACTGTGAGGACCTGTCGGACAGTTGACTGCGCAAAGATTTAACGGCACGTAAATGAATGAATATATTCACCATTTTTAAATTCAGAGCTGGTCATTTGAAAATGTCTGGAGCAGCAGATGGAGATGGAGAAACAGAGGAGGTGGCAGCAGTTGGTACTGGAGGTGTAGAAGCAGTGGGGACAGCTGGGACATCTTGACAGAGAGATGATGATGATGATGATGATGATGATGATGATGATGATGATGGGTCTCTGCTGGATAACTAAAACACATAAAATCAAGAGAATAATAAGTCATCATAATGATCACACTGTGCCATTACTTGAAGGTTTTGCCATTCAAAGAAATATATACCTTTGCAAAATGAAATCCACACACACAACTCTGTGTTCCTCCAAACAGAGATATCTGGCCTCTGTGCTGGAGCGGACACTTCTTCATCTGGAAGAGATCAAACAACACAAATACAACTGCAATACACACTTCAGATGATGCACCAGTGTCATGACCTGGCTCAAGCAGTCACAACAACAAGCAGTCTGCAAGTTGCTCCTTTGTTGCAGTCCACATGATCTGCTGGATGAGCTTCGAGTGGATGAGCTCCTTGATTCTGCTGATTTCCAGGCGCCGTCTCTTCTCTGTGACTGATTTTGTGGATTTGACAGCATCCAAAAGAGAGTGGTTACCTGTTATGCACACAATTGGCAAACCTTTTTGTGTGTCACCTGTGGTAAGCTCTGAGAAAAGTGTGGCCAAGAAAACAGCACTGTCAATGCCATCTGCAAGAGCTAAAGTCTCTCCGGCCAAAGTACTGCGGACAACTCTCCGGATTCTCTTGGACTGCCAGCATAGAGGTGAGAATCTTCCTTTTTCTCCCATTAGCGTGACGAGGTGTCCACCCTGAGTCCCTGCATCGGGAAGGTTACCCATTGAGGAATCACTAAACACCACTAGTTTTAGGGAGCTGTCTTCTCCTGGGTGCTGAAACCTTCAGGTCACTTCTTCTGATTTCAGTTTTCTGATTAGTTTGTTTGCTCAGTGCAGAGTCTGAACAGTAGCATGTTTTGTACTGGATGCCAGCATGGAGATGTCACACATAATGTCCGGCAGACTCTGCGCTGCCACCCACAATATTTGGCCAATCTTTGACCTGAGCATCTCACTTTCACTTTCAGTTAAAGGATCCTCTCTCTCTATTGCTCTGGTGGGGTCTACAGGGATAGGCTGCAGATTTCTTATGTACATACTTTGTTTCACCTGTATCTCATCCTCCAGAGAGTGGATCTCCGTTCCAATGTAGCTGAAGCTGTCGTTTTCTTCACGTCCAACTTGAAAAACAGCTTTCAAGTGAGGGATGACTGTTGAGGAGACTTTATTTGTACCAGCCCAAATGAAATCATCAACGTGACAGGCAAGGACCCCCATCACACTGCAGGACTCATCCAGCCAGTAGAACACTGCTGGATCAACTTTTCACACAGTGGCTCCCAACTTCTGCATCGTGTCTTTTACTCTGTTGTAGCAACACAGAGAGGCATCAGTGAGACCATAAACACATTTTTTCAGCTTCCACAGATGTCCTTGCCTCTGGGCTTCTTGAGGAGGCTTGATAAACACATTTCGAGTCAACTCTTCACCTTGCAGAAATGCTGCTTTAATGTCCATAGAATTCAGCTGCCATTTGTTTTGACATATGACAGCCATTATCATTTTCAGGGACTCTGAGGCACAGCTAGCTGAGTCTTTCTGGAGCTCCTCAGTGATCATTTCCTCAAAGTCTCTTGCAACTAGTCAAACTTTGGATACAACACCATCAGATGTTTCCATGAATGTGCACACCCATCTTGTAGAGACACATTTGTGGTCTTCATCCATCACCTCTTCAAACACGTCACTCTTTTTCCAGTTGTTCAATTCAGCATGTTTGGCAGAGGAGAAAATGTCATCATTTACAACAAGTATTTCATCTTTGTGGCTGTCAGTGCACAACTCTGCTTGCTCAGCTGTAACTATCTGAAGATCATTCACTTGTTCAAAGTTAACTGATCCTGTTGTGCCAGTGATTTCCTCAGGCCCTGTGTTCTGCAGATTGTACCAGTTCTTGTGTGTTCCTGTTGCCTTCCCTGCCCTACTGAGGATTTTTCCTGTGTGTGCTTGGCCACTGTCATTGTCTGTAAAAGTTACCACTTGTGCGATTTTGAACTTCAGACTTTCAGAAGCCTTGTCTTGGTGTGTTTGTGTTGTGTCAGAACTTCCATGCTGAGCCCCTCGAGGCTGTTCTGTTGTCTGAGAGGAGTCACTGTCATCCTCTGGATCCAGGAGCTCATGATCTGTAGTAGTTTTGTCCTGACTTTCATTTTCAGTATCAAAGTTATCGTTTAGCTCAGTGTCTGGTGATGCCTTTTGATTTTCAGGTCTGTAAGCCCTGCCTGAGGAACATCTACCTTTCCAAGCCTGGAGTGATGTACACGAACATAGGTGCCTCCATGTCGTACAAATATCGCTGCTCCATCTTGGCAAATGACCACACCAGGACCCTTCTGTTCAGTACCATCAACCCGCTTGTAGTAGACTTTATCCCTGTGTCATATCTGTCATGAACTGGTCGTAGTTGTTTACGCAGGGCTCTTCTGATCCTCTCAGAGCATTCAGCCTCTGCAAATGCTTTCCTTGCAGCGTGTAACACTGTGATGTTCTTGGAAATCCAGGTGCTCATCCTGGTGCTGTCCAGAGCTGGGGGCTTATCAGTGAGCACTGAGAGCAGATTTGGGTTCTGCCCAAATACCAACTGGTAGGAACTGTAGCCATGTACGTTGTACATGGAGTTTTCCAGTCACACTCATTGTCTCTTTTAACTCTTGGTGAGATTTCAGTGAGTGTTTGATTATGCCTTTCTAAGAGGCCGTTGCTCCATGGGCTGTGTGCTGCAGTAGTTTTCACTTCAATGTTAAAATGTTCAGCCATGTCTCTCATCTCCTCATTGTTGAATTCCCCTCCATTGTCACTGAACAGTCTGCGTGGAGGGCCATGAACACTTATCCAGCAGTGAATAAAGTGCTTTATGATCTCTCTGGGTTTCTTGGAGGTGACAATGCTCCCTGCACTGAAACCTGGAAAATGATCAACTGCATGCAGATACCAAACTCCTGGCTCTAGTTCATGCAAGTCAACAGCTACAGTTTCATTATAGCTTGAGGCCATAGGCAAACCCAGCGCTGGCTTTGGCTTTGCTTTGCTGTATCTGATGCATGTCTCACAGCTTTTTACAATGTCCTTGAGGATTGTGTTGCATTCAGCATCATTGTTACCTGAGCAGGTCGGCAGTTTCTGAAATCGGTCGACTGAGACGTGTCCAAATCGCTTGTGAAGCTTCAATAACACTTTAAGTTTGTCTTGTGTTGTCATGTTTTCTGTCATTGTGACGATTTCATCCTCATTTGGGGTTTTGTTTTCATCCAGGTTGCTGTCATCTTTTATTTTTACACAGTAGTGTCCTGATGATGTTAGTTCAAGTTTGACTGTTTGTTTGAACATAGTGGCTTTATCATTTTCACTGTCCAAAACTGCACTTGCTCTTTCAGTGATGGCGATCTTTGACCTCTTTTAGTCATACCATCATCCTTATTCAAGTCCTCCGCAGCTATTTCCAGCGTGCAGTCCCTGGCTCTTCCTTTTAGCGACAGGGCTACTGCCAATGCCTGCTTCTTCTTTTCCAAGTCGGTAACCAGCCTCCAAATTTTGACCTCATTTTTCCAACTTTCGTATGATTTCTTCTCATTAAACGGTGGCAGAACTTTATAATTGCCAGCAGCCATCCTCTGCTACCAATGTTGCAATGTTACAACCACTATATCCACAATAGTGCGCCCTCTATCAAACATAACCAGAAAAGGACATAGCACTGAACAAAAAAGCCATAACAACAACTTCTCTAGAGAAACCCGTGTGTGTGTGTGTGTGTGTGTGTGTGTGTGGTGGTGGAATTGCCACTCAGTATACTTTACCTGATGGTAAAGTATATCTGGAAGCAGATGGCTGGTGGCGTTCCAGGCGTCTCCCCCGGTTCCTCCGTCTCCATCTCAGCCTCCTTGCACGAGGCTGTTAGAGAGAGGGGCAGAGGAGGAAAAGGTACAAACAAGTCAAACAACTTCAGTCAGAAGAATGAGACAAGTCATTTGGGTTGTGGCAGGTCCATGAGGTCACTCTGACAACAGAAGACCATTCACAAGTCAGTCCTGTTTTTTGAAGGACAAAAATACATCCAAGTCAACTTTCTCATGTTAAAAGTCTGTGCACTAAAAATGTCATTTCCTGTATTGTGCTGGAGAGGATACTTCTCAATCTGAAAGACATCAAACAAGGCAAATACTACTGCAATACAAAATTCATATGTACTACAAAGTGTTTGCTAGAACGTGATTTAAAATTCACAGTTTTACTTGCTGATAAAGATATTTTCTTCTGTCTTGATACTGGCCTGTTTCCAGCTTCAGAGAGTCAAATTCCTGTGGCAGCAAACCTCCTGCGCCTGGCCGTCCACTCATCATCATAACCGTTATTATTAAATAACATTTATAATGACCTTGCTAGAAAATGCTTTATTAAATAGAGTCAGCTAGCAAGTGTCATTTTAATCACTGAAAGCGGCAGTAAGTGACTGTGAAATATACAAAGCTACCTCTATGTTTTGGACAGTGCTGCTCGCTAAAAAGAAAGAGAGAAACAACTGTTTAAATTTGTTGGAACATGGTTAAATTATCACATTAATTAAAAATAGCTCTCAGGCATTATATTGAAAAACGACTGCAAGATAAAAGTAGAGCAGAGTCAGGGTTGGAAATTAACTTTAATGTGGATATCAAAATCTAGCAGCCTCTCAATAGATAACCATTGTTTTTTTGTCTGATGAAAAAAGCAAATCTAGCAGCTATTTGTATATTTTGCCAGCATTTGGCTGGTGGCTGGTGCTAATTTCCATCCCTGGAGTGTAGCCAGCAGAGCCTCCTAAAGTCCTTTCCCTCTGTTATAAAGCCATTACAACAGCCTCTCTTACTGCCAACACTGCTCCTTCACAGCTTCTGTTGATTTTACTACCAGGACTAACTCTGCTGTTAACTTGATACCAGTGTTATTAGCTCTTATACTTAGCTCTGATGCTGTACATCTTACAGCGAGTACTTCTACAACCCAAACTAGCAGAAGTATTATTACTGCTACCATGTAAGCAGTAGATGTCTATAGTGAGACTGAGGTGACTTAACCTGATAATTAGAGTGGGTGACCTGAATATCGCCTCTGGGAATCAATAGAGGTTTATCTTATCAATCATTTTATTACGGACATTATATGCAGAGGAAATTATCAACAGCTTGTTCAGCTTATCACTTTGTTTGTAAATGCAATGCATCATTTTCTCAGGAGGATTCTGGCAGCAGCAGCTGATCAGCACAGAGACACACAGACAGGTGAGCTGCAGGCTCTCAGGTGAGCTCTGATGTCATCAGCTACCTTCAGACTGCAGGAAAATCACATTTGTTTCTCAAATCAGATCCTGAAGACAGACTGTCTACACTGTAATCTGACACTAATCAGATTTAAAACTATAGGAGCCAGTAACTAAGTGCCACGCTCCATCGATTTGCCCTCCAAACAATTGATTTTGACTGAGTGATGTCACAGTAAAGTTGAGCTTTGATTGTAGCATACCTGTTCTACCTCGCCTTTTATTGTTTGTTATTTATTTGATCACTGCTTTTATCGCACAATATTTGCACTTGTTTTTATCTGTTTTAATTTTCTCATGTTTCTGCATGTTTTTAGTTACACCCCCTGTATAAAGAGTGCTCAATAAATAAAAAAATGCTTAATTTTATCATTACTTAGCTTCAAAAAAATGACAGCTACTTAATTTCCTGTAGTACTTGACAAATATATGCTTCGTGTTGTTCACACGCTAGTTTTCCAATCTAACACTGGCCTGTACTTTTTACTGTAGCAACAGAAAAAATACACATTTAAACTTTTTCTTTTTTCAAGAAGACATAAAAGGGAAAAAAAACTGGACAGCATACTTATCATAATTTATGTAAGATAAGTTATTTTTATTAGATTCTAAAATGTAAAGGTGCTATAAAATAAACTTTTTAAAACATGTGTTAAGAAATTAGGGAAGTTTTATTCATGATTATCTATAAACTCAACTCATCACTTATCTATATCCTTAACTAATAAATACTTCAAAATAAATACAAAAATTGCCATTACTTATTGATAACCCAAACTTAACATGTCTATATCCTAAACTTATCACAAACTTATGAATAATCACACTAATACTTATGGATTTTGTTAACATTTGTGGCACTGTGTACTTTTTGCACCTTACTGATAATCTGTATTTATATTTTGATTTCTTTGCACTTTACATATTTAGACTCTTTCCTGCTTTTCACTGCAACTGCTGCAAAACGATTTCCTCTGGAGGAATCAAATCAAATCAAATCAAACTTTATTTATAAAGCGCTTTTCATACAAAAAAGTAACACAAAGTGCTTTACAGGTTAAAATCATTCCCATCCTTCCCGCTCCCGCACAAAATCACATTCATACCCCGCCCGCTCCACGCACGCGCCCAAGTACACACACCCACACACACACATACACACACACACATACACACGCACACACCCCAACAACAGCAATAAGATATTGTACACAGGGGTGAATACAGATGAACCCGGCAAGGAAACGCCATCAGAGGAGCCGTCTGCACCGAGAGCAGCTAATCCGCCACGGCCACCAGGAGCATCGACACAGGGCGACCAGAGGAGGCGGGGTAGAAACACCCAACCTCCACCCAGACACCACAGGACAGCACCCAGGCGGCCACGGCCGACCACCGCTCCCGGCACAGAGGGCTCCCCGGAGGAAACAGTTGGAGAACATAAGAAATATTAAGAATAAGTAAACTGTAACATGAAACCAAACAACAGGATAAATAAAATAAGGCTATAGGCAATAAAAATAATGGTAACATATAAATAATCATAAGATGCTAAGCTAAATAAGTAGAGATAAAATAAATAAATATCAGTTAAAAGCTAAGCTAAAAAGGTGGGTCTTGAGCCTGCTCTTAAAAACATGGATGTTCTCTGTGGCCCTAAGCTCCTCCGGCAGGCTGTTCCAGAGGCGAGGGCCATAGTAGTAAAAGGACGCCTCGCCGTGGGTATGTGTCCTGACTTTAGAAGCGACTAGGAGGCCACTGCCGGAGGAGCGCAGGGACCGTGAGGGTTCATAGGGTAGAAGCAGTTCTGACAGATAAGAAGGCCCAAGACCATTAACACATTTAAAAACCATTAAAAGAACCTTAAAATCGATCCTGAAACACACAGGGAGCCAATGCAGTGATTCTAAAACCGGTGTGATGTGGGCCTGCCTTCTGGTCTTCGTCAGGACACGAGCTGTGGAATTTTGTAATAGTTGTAGACCTGAGATACTCTTTTTATGAAGACCAGAAAGCAGGGCATTACAGTAATCGATACGACTGGTAATAAAAGCATGCATCAGCGTCTCCGTGTTGGCCCGAGAGAGAATAGGGCGGACTCTGGCTATGTTCTTTAAGTGATAAAATCCTATTTTTGTTATATTCTTAATATGGGGGATAAAAGTCAGCTCAGAGTCTAGGATCACGCCCAGGTTTTTTACTTGTGGAGATGGATTAAAAGACAGTGCCTGTAGTTTAGGTAAAAGTTTCTCTCTCTGGGCCTCAGGGCCGAGGACTAAAACCTCAGTTTTGTCCTGGTTAAGCTGGAGAAAGTTCTCTGCCATCCAGGATTTAACATCTAAAATACAGTTAAAAAGTGCATCCAGAGGGGTCAAAAGTGCATCCAGAAGTACAATCTCATATTACTTTTATTAATTTATTGCTTAATTTCTCTATTTACCTGTACTAATTAGACTTATCTGATCTCATTTTATTTGTATGGCTCATTATGTTATGGGAATGATTTGTAAGGTAAATTAACAACAGCTAACCCATTGTTCTTGATATACCTGTTATGCTAGTTGTTGCCTCTTTTTGTTATTTATTTAATAATTGGTTTTGAAGCACAGTGTTCGCCCTATTTTTAATTGTTCTTTTTTTTATTTTGTGTCACGCTTTCAGCTAAACATACTATAAGGAAGGCACTTAATTAACTTCAAAATTATTGTTAAAAGTAAACTGTTTTCTGTGCTGGTGAACTCGCTCTAATGTCTCAGTAACAGAAGCAAAGGGCTTTAGGAGGGTCCAACCCTCCCTAACCCAAACCCTCTGGAAATGATCCATCCAAATATCTGCTTCCTGTTGTTCACACACTAGTTTTATGATCTCAAAATGGCCTGTTCTTTTTACTGTCTTTAACAGAAAAAAACTATACACTATTAAACTTTTTACTTTTTTAAAGAAAACATAAAGGGAAAAACTTGATAGCATACTTATCATTATTTATGTAAGATCAGTTTTTTTGTTAGATTCTAAAATTTTGAAGATGCTATAAAATAAAAATATGTTTAAAGAAATTAGGTAAGTTTTTTATAAATGATGTATATGCTAATGCTTTTTAATTGTTTTTGGCAGATAAGTTGTAACTACTGAGTAACAGTTACAAAAGTAACAGAAGAAAAACGCTTTGAGTGGGTCTAACCCACCATAACCAAGACTTATCATGACTCAGCAACAGTAACAAGAGTAAGAGAAGGAAAGAGCTTCAGGAGGCTCCGCCCACCCTAACCCTAACCCTTTGGAAATGTTGCATCCAAACATGGTTCTTGTTGTTTAGATGATAATTTGCTATCAAACACTAGTTTGTAGTTTCTGGAAATTGGTTTCAAGTACTCAGCGATAAAAATGATATAATAAATGAATTATATATTGTAAATAACGTGGTTTGAAGAATTACATCAGCTACAGTGAAAGAGAGATTTGAATGGAACATTTCCTGAAGACCCTCCTGAAGTCCTTTCCTTCTTTTACACTCTTTTAATCAATGTATATTTTAATATATATTTATTTAAATCTAAATAATGAGTTAAATGTCTTTCTATTAGAAACATCCTAAAGATTTTATATATAAAGTTAAATGTGTGGGGCTTTTTTACCTTTTTTTTAAAATAAAAAGAGAGATATGACAAAAGAATTACTTGAACATCATAAAGCTTTTAAAGTGAATACGTAGATTTTTTTGCTATTTCTTACAAAGAACTGACACATAAGACTTACCCTAACTCATTAACAGTCAAAGAAAGAAAGGGTTTTAGGAGGCTCCATACCCTAACCCAAACCCTCTGGAAATGATCCATCCAAATACAACAAACCAACAACAATGTAATTGTTGTTGGTTTGTTGTACTCTTAAAATTGCTTTCAAACTATTTTTAATTAAAAACTGAGATTTAAATCAAACAAACATTACAAACAAAGATTATTTGAACAAGAGTATTTCTGGTTCTTTTTGAGTCATTTTAATAAACTAAACATAGCTTTGAAACTGAAAAAATACTGGAACATTTCCTGAGAGCCTCCTAAAGCCTTTCCTTCTTTTACACTTTTCTCAAAATGCTTTAATTATTTGTTTTTGGAAGAAGCTTTTTCAAGAAAGACAAAAGATTAATTATCATCATAATCATTACTTATTTACAACCTAGACTATCTTAAACATAGCAATATTTATTCAGAATCTAAACTTAACACCTACATCCTAAACTTATCAATATCTCATCTTTAAAATGTTATTTACAGCCTCAACTTATCAATATCTTATCTTTAACATTAGTTATTTACAACTGAAACTTATCTCTTGTCTATAAGCTAAACTAATCAATACTTATGCAAATCTTAAACTTACCATTTGTTAATTTCATTCTTATCCTTAACTTATTAATATCAAAAACTTATAATGACTTGTTTACAACCTAAACTTATCAATTAACTACAACTGAAACTGATCAATACTTATCAACATTTAAAACTTACCTTTCATTACTTTTATCATCTTAAACTTATCAATATCTAAACTCATCATGACTACAACCTAAAAGTCAAATCAATATCTCATATCTTATAAATATCAGTATTCTAAACTTATCAATGTCTTCAACTTATAACAACTTATCTAAAACAAATTACTACTTATCAATATCTTATCAACTTATCAAACTTATCAATACATCTACATACAAAAGGTTTTTTTTGTTATTTTATAAAGCAGGTAAATAAAGAGCTGCAGAGAAAGATTTAGAAACCTGAGCGTGTGTGTGTGTGTGTGTGTGTGGAATTGCCACTAAGTATACTTTACCTGATGGTGCAGTAACGCCCTTTACCTGAGAGGAGTTTCACAGCTCCACACTGTAAGGAGAGTTAACCCACCAACCCCAAACCTCAGACATCACCTGAGACTGACTAGCAAGTGGAACCCATGTGGGCATGGCCACAGTAGGCCTGCCCAACACGGAGAGTGTTACCTGCACATCAAAGCGGCGGTCGCGAGGTCTGCGTCGCCCTCCGGCAGGTGGCTGGTGGCGTTCGGGGCGTCTCTGCGGCGCTCTCTCTCTCGGACTCGATGGCCCAAATGGACGCAGCTGTTTTAAAGATGGGCAGAGGGGAAAAGAGTCAGAAAAAGCTCCAACAAGTTCAGGAAGAAGAATGAGACGAGTCATTTGGGTTGAGGCAGGTCGTGGAGGTCACTCTGCCGACAGAAACACCACGACCATTCACAAGTCGGCCCTATTTTCCTGAAGGAAAAGTAATCCCTCCACATGAACTTTCTCACGTTAAACCATGTGCTCGAAAAATGCCTACTGGAATTCTTCTATGAGTGATTTCCTGTATTTTCACAATCACTGTATTACTCCACAGAAGGCACTTCTCTGTGTGTGCACATTTACAGCAGAGTGTTAGGATGGACTACTTACTCCCGTCGGGGCAGCATCCTGCTCTCCACCCTGTGGGCCTGAGGTGGACGGCTGAGGACTGGAGCTCCTCTCTGGCTGAACAGGGTGCACCTGTGAGCAGTCACAACAACAAGCAGTCTGCAAGTTGCTCCTTTGTTGCAGTCCACATGATCTGCTGGATGAGCTTGAGTGGATGAGCTCCTTGATTCTGCTGATTTCCAGGCGCCGTCTCTTCTCTGTGACTGATTTTGTGGATTTGACAGCATCCAAAAGAGAGTGGTTACCTGTTATGCACACAATTGGCAAACCTTTTTGTGTGTCACCTGTGGTAAGCTCTGAGAAAAGTGTGGCCAAGAAAACAGCACTGTCAATGCCATCTGCAAGAGCTAAAGTCTCTCCGGCCAAAGTACTGCGGACAACTCTCCGGATTCTCTTGGACTGCCAGCATAGAGGTGAGAATCTTCCTTTTTCTCCCATTAGCGTGACGAGGTGTCCACCCTGAGTCCCTGCATCGGGAAGGTTACCCATTGAGGAATCGCTAAACACCACTAGTTTTAGGGAGCTGTCTTCTCCTGGGTGCTGAAACCTTCAGGTCACTTCTTCTGATTTCAGTTTTCTGATTAGTTTGTTTGCTCAGTGCAGAGTCTGAACAGTAGCATGTTTTGTACTGGATGCCAGCATGGAGATGTCACACATAATGTCCGGCAGACTCTGCGCTGCCACCCACAATATTTGGCCAATCTTTGACCTGAGCATCTCACTTTCACTTTCAGTTAAAGGATCCTCTCTCTCTATTGCTCTGGTGGGGTCTACAGGGATAGGCTGCAGATTTCTTATGTACATACTTTGTTTCACCTGTATCTCATCCTCCAGAGAGTGGATCTCTGTTCCAATGTAGCTGAAGCTGTCGTTTTCTTCACGTCCAACTTGAAAAACAGCTTTCAAGTGAGGGATGACTGTTGAGGAGAATTTATTTGTACCAGCCCAAATGAAATCATCAACGTGACAGGCAAGGACCCCCATCACACTGCAGGACTCATCCAGCCAGTAGAACACTGCTGGATCAACTTTTCACACAGTGGCTCCCAACTTCTGCATCGTGTCTTTTACTCTGTTGTAGCAACACAGAGAGGCATCAGAGGCATTTTTTTCAGCTTCCACAGATGTCCTTGCCTCTGGGCTTCTTGGGGAGGCTTGATAAACACATTTCGAGTCAACTCTTCACCTTGCAGAAATGCTGCTTTAATGTCCATAGAATTCAGCTGCCATTTATTTTGACATATGACAGCCATTATCATTTTCAGGGACTCTGAGGCACAGCTAGCTGAGTCTTTCTGGAGCTCCTCAGTGATCATTTCCTCAAAGCCTCTTGCAACTAATCAAACTTTGGATACAACACCATCAGATGTTTCCATGAATGTGCACACCCATCTTGTAGAGACACATTTGTGGCCTTCATCCATCACCTCTTCAAACACTTCACTCTTTTTCCAGTTGTTCAATTCAGCAAGTTGCTCCTTTGTTGCAGTCCACATGATCTGCTGGCTGAATGAGCTTCGAGTGGATGAGCTCCTTGATTCTGCTGATTTCCAGGCGCCGTCTCTTCTCTGTGACTGATTTTGTGGATTTGACAGCATCCAAAAGAGAGTGGTTATCTGTTATGCACACAATTGGCAAACCTTTTTGTGTGTCACCTGTGGTAAGTCCGGAAAGTAAAAGTCTTCGGCTCTTGCGTCAATCTATCAGCCATTATGATCAAATGTTGTTTAAATGATATGTCTCGAGAAAATGCGTCCTCACCAAGCAGTCAACCCAATGTGTCTCTCAAGTGTCTCTCTGCTATTGTCTGACACTTCTTAAATACACTAATCCGAGATAGAATGCTCTATGACATTGGACGGATCATGATGTCACCTGAAATAAAATGCTTTATGACATCAGGTTCCATCCGATGTCATCAGCATCATGGAATGCACAACATTTCAGTTCTCACACAATTAAAAACAAACAAATAAAAAAATGAATAAACAAACCAGTTGTATTAATTTTATTAATATTATGGCAATAAATATTACTAAATACAGCAAATGTCCTTCTCATGAAAGCTTGAAGAGCTGACCCAGTACTATAACAGGCAGGACAGCTTACCAACGTGAAATGCTACAATAGCAAAATACACCATATACATTGTTGTTGTTTTACACTGTCTCTCTTTTACAATTATTGTTTTTGTTTATTCAGTGAATGAAAAAATAGAAAGCTGTCTCATCTAATGCAAACCAATACAAAATCCTTGCAATGATTACTATCTGAATTATACTAATATTCTATTGACAATAAGTTCAAACTTGCATTTGAAACCATGTTTTTTACATTCATATTCAAAGGGGATTTTTTTTAAACATTTCATTAAATATAAAAGGATTTATTTAACTCCAAAATTATCTTTTCAAATGTGAGTGATAAGTGTTTTATCTGCTTAAAGGTCCAGTGTGTATAATGCAGTGACATCTAGTGGTGAGGTTGCAGATGTGAAACTTTTCCTTTGTGCCACGCGTGTAGAAGAACTACACTGGCTGATGTGAAAATGTGAAAATGTTGACATGCAAATGGACTCTTGTAGAGTCAGCATTTCATTTGTTCTTTCATTACAAAAGCAAACTCAAAAAATGAAATCATATCAATCACTGCATCATCTGCAACCTAGTCAGCACACTGACTGTCTTTGTGCAGGGGTCCTCTAACTTTTTTTATAAAGTGGACTGAATCAGAGACATATCAAAACTCGTTATTGAAAGCTTTACTGATCTATAACAACTTAAAAAGGTGTGCTAGTAAAAAACCTAATATTGAGTAGAGCCATAGGAAAATGAAATGAAAATAATGTTGTTGCTCTGAGTTATTGTATCAAGTACTGCCACCAGTGGGACGTCTTATATCACAACAATGTAATTAATCGAATGATAATGATTAAATGTACCATAATGCTTTCTCTTTTTTCGTTATATATCTTATGTTACAATGTCATTCTTTGGAAACAAGGCCAAAGTTTCAATTAATTACAGACTGCTCTGAATACTCTGTTTTCAGCGGTTTTTTTCCTACTTTGGCTACAAGCTGATATCAGCTTCTGACAGATTTCTTTATATGGCCACTTGCTCCAGGCTATTGCAAGTTTTACATTAGATAACCTACACTGCTACATGTAGCTACAATATAACCTCAAGGAAACATATAAACTTGGTTGCTGATGTTAGTTTTCTTCCCTAATTTCAGATCATACTCCTACTGAAACATTTCTGGCTGCGTTTGGAGGCTTATATTGTGATTTTTCAGTTTAAAGTGCTGCTGTGGTGCCCTTTTGATTCCTGTGAGAGCTGTTCAGCAGTGCATGAAGCTAAAAAACTCTATTTCTGTGGTATAAAAGTACCCAGGTCTTATGCATATAATCTGGCTATTATAGACTTTTCAAATCTTTTCAAACTGAATGGCTTAAATCTCGATAGTGAAATGAGTCATTTTGCTGAGGTTTTGACGCTCACAAAAAAAATATCCACTGATTTACAGCATAGTATACAGTATAGTATAATTCATACAGATGTGGTGGCGTGGATAATGAAAAAGATGAGGAAATAGTGCTGACACCCTACCTCTGGAGCGGGCCTAAAGTCCAAATATGTGTCTATTCCTCAATTACTTATATGTACAACAAAGTGTTTGCTAGAACGTGTTTTAAAATTCACAGTTTTACCTGCTGATAAAGATATTTTCTTCTGTCTTGATACTGGCCTGTTTCCAGCTTCAGAGAGTCAAATTCCTGTGGCAGCAAACCTCCTGCGCCTGGCCGTCCACTCATCATCATAACCGTTATTATTAAATAACATTTATAATGACCTTGCTAGAAAATGCTTTATTAAATAGAGTCAGCTAGCAAGTGTCATTTTAATCACTGAAAGCGGCAGTAAGTGCCTGTGAAATATACAAAGCTACCTCTATGTTTTGGACAGTGCTGCTCGCTAAAAAGAAAGAGAGAAACAACTGTTTAAATTTGTTGGAACATGGTTAAATTATCACATTAATTAAAAATAGCTCTCAGACATTATATTGAAAAATGACTGCAAGATAAAAGTAGAACAGAGTCAGGGTTGGAAATTAACTTTAATGTGGATATCAAAATCTAGCAGCCTCTCAATAGATAACCATTGTTTTTTTGTCTGATGAGAAAAGCAAATGTAGCAGCTATTTGTATATTTTGCCAGCATTTGGCTGGTGGCTGGTGCTAATTTCCATCCCTGGAGTGTAGCCAGCAGAGCCTCCTAAAGTCCTTTCCCTCTGTTATAAAGCCATTACAACAGCCTCTCTTACTGCCAACACTGCTCCTTCACAGCTTCTATTGATTTTACTACCAGGACTAACTCTGCTGTTAACTTGATACCAGTGTTATTAGCTCTTATACTTAGCTCTGATGCTGTACATCTTACAGCAGTACTTCTACAACCCAAATGAGCAGAAGTATTATTACTGCTACCATGTAAGCAGTAGATGTCTATAGTGAGACTGAGGTGAAACAACCTGATAATTAGAGTGGGTGTCCACATAATTTTGGCCATATGGTGGACCTGTTGACCACTAAACCATCTAAACTGTGTTGCTGCTGAACTCGCTCTGATGACTCAATAACAGACAGAAATGGCTTTAGGACTCGTGTTGTAACAAATGATTCTGGTGTACACTGTTTACATAAACTATACCTTGCTGACTTTGCTGCTACTAATCACACCTCTGTGTCACTCTTGCCTTGTCATTTTCACTCTTTCTATTTTATTTCCATTCAAATTTCTGTTTCACTTACCTACTTATCTTGGATTTCCACCAGGTTTTGTGTACTTTTTTGGCATCTTATTGATAATCTTTAATCTTTGTTTTTGCTTGATTTGCACATTAAATATTTGCACTCTCTTAATCAATTTATATTTTAATATATACATAGTTAAATTTAAATAGTGAGTAAGATTTAGAGAAGCCCAAAGTTTTAACAAATATGTGTAAATTTGTGGGGTTTGTTTTTGTTTTTTAAAGAAACAGAGAGAAATATGACAAAAGACTCATCATTACTTAAACACTTAAAGAAATGGCAGAGAAGACTTATCATAACTCAGTAACAGTAACAAGAGTCAAAGAAAGAAAGCGTTTTAGGAGGCTCCGCCCACCCTAACCCTAACCCTCTGGAAATGATCCATCCAAATACAACAAACCAACAACAATGTAAAACTGATCTGTAAACTCTTAAAATTGCTTTCAACTTATTTCTAACTTAAAAACTGAGATGTAAATAATAATTTTAAAAAGACTATAAATACATTTTCAGAGTATTTCTTGTCCTTTATCGAGTAATTATAAAAATCTAAATGATGGTTTTAAGTTGAAAGAATGAATGGAACATTTCCTGCAGACCCTCCTGAAGCCTTTCCTTCTTTTACACTTTTCAAATTTATTTTTGATGAAACGTTAAAAGAAAGTGGAAGAGGATAAAACAGTTATAACACTTATCTTACTATCTACATTTTTTTAAGAAGATAAAAGAAGACTTCAGAGCTTTTTAATAACTTGTCTACGTCTTAAACACACCATTACTTATCTATAAACCCAACTCATCACTTATCTATATCCTTAACTCATAAATACTTCAAAATAAATACAAAAATGCCATTACTTATTGATAACCCAAATTCAACATATGTCTATATCCTAAACTTATCACAAATTTATGAATAATCACACTAATACTTATGGATTTTGTTAACATTTGTGGCACTGTGTACTTTTTGCACCTTTCTGATAATCTGTATTTATATTTTGATTTCTTTGCACTTTACATATTTAGACTCTTTCCTGCTTTTCAATGCAACTGCTGCAAAACAATTTCCCTCTGGAGGAAGTACAATCTCATATTACTTTTATTAATTTATTGCTTCATTTCTCTATTTACCTGTACTAATTAGACTTATCTGATCTCATTTTATTTGTATGGCTCATTATGTTATGGGAATGATTTGTAAGGTAAATTAACAACAGCTAACCCATTGTTCTTGATATACCTGTTATGCTAGTTGTTGCTTTGTCTTGTTATTTATTTAATAATTGGTTTTATTGCACAGTTTTAATTGTTCTCTTTTTATTTTTTGTAACACACTGTCAGCTACACATCCTAAATTAAAGGCACTAAATTAACTTCAAAATTATTGATATTTTAATAATTGGATGGCTTGTTAATATAAAAGTAAGCTGTTTTCTGTGCTGGTGAACTCGCTCTAATGTCTCAGTAACAGAAGCAAAGGGCTTTAGGAGGGTCCAACCCTCCCTAACCCAAACCCTTTGGCAATGTTCCATCCAAATATCTGCTTCCTGTTGTTCAAAATGCAATACTTGATACCAACCAGGGAAGAAAATGCCAGAAGCAAAGCAGCCAATCAAAGTGTTTTTTACAAGTTTCCGCCACAGGAGGTCAGGAGTGCACAGTACAAGCTCCATAACAGGTTCCCAGTGGAGTTACTGGTCACTGGTGGAACTATGGAGCATGTTTTGATCACTGGGCTCCAGTTTAGTTTGTGTCTTGTGCTCTACTAGCATGTGTAAAAGGACATATATGTACGTGAGTGACACCATACATATTTCTATTGTCCCAAAGACAAAATTCAAATCACTGACCTGTTGTGTAAACATGGATGTAAAAAAGTGCAAATTCAGTACAATCAATTATTCAGTCCTTAAATATATCTTAATATCCAAATTTACATTCTCTGTGATGATGATGACTGAGGGAGACAAGACTCGGAGCTGTTTATTTAGTCTCTAAGTCAGCTGCACAGCTCAGTATCCTGATGACTTTCACAATAAACTGCTAAGATTGAACTCTACTCTGACAAAAGAGTGCAGACTGTGATATTAGTGAATGACACCTGTGAACTCCTGACCTCTTGTGGCTGAAATCAGATCAAATACACATCAAATTTGTTGCATCATGGGAAATGATTTCTGTTCAGTCATTACATGAACATAATGCAGTGTAGGAAAAACAGCTGGAATATTGCCAGTAGACCCTCCTAAAGTCCTTTGACTCTCTTTCTGAAGTCAGTCCTCAGGTTTCTATTTCTGTTTGTGAAGTTTGTTTTTTTTAATAAAATGTTCTGCTTGTGATCTAATGTCACACTGATGACTTATGTCTCTGTCACAGAAGAACAGCATTTTGAAATAATACAAGTATTATTTCATTATTATTAGAATAACACACATATCGTATTATTAGAACCCTTTGGAAATATTATATCTTAAGATATGCTTCCTGTTGTTCTCACACTAGTTTTACAATCTAAACAGGCCTGTACTTTTTACTGTTTCTAACGAAAAAAAACCCAACAAATTTTGAAACTTTTAAAAAAAGAAAACCTAGATGAGACCACTTCTTGGCAAACTTACCATTATTTATGGAAATTAATATTTAAACAAATAAATAAATAAACATTCCTAATTTGAAAAATGTTGTGAATTATAAAAAACGTGTGTAGAAATTCAATAATTTTTAATAATGATCTATAACTATATCTATCTATAGATGGGTTGCAACAACTGAATAACAGTTACAGAAGTCAGAGAAGAAAAAGAGCTTCAGGAGGCTCCGCCCACCCGAACCTGAACCCTTTGGAAACGTTCAATCCAAACATGGTTCTTGTTATTTAAATGATAATTTGCTATCAAACACTAGTTTGTAGTTTTTGAAAATTGTTTTCAATTACTCATCAATAAAAATTTAAAAAATTATTTTAACAAATAATTTAGATGTTGTAAATAATGACTTTAGAAGAATTACATCAACTACAGTGAAAAAGGGATTTGAATTTCATGAAGACCCTCCTGAAGTCTTTTCCCTCTTTTAATGAATGTATATTTTAATATATATACAAAGTGAAATTTAAATTGTGAGTTAAAATATTTTCTGTTACAGTTAAAAATCCTGAAGTTTTAACAAATAAATAGAAATTTGTGAGGGGTTTTCCTCTTCTTTTTTCTTTGTTTTGTTTAAGACACCGCACAATATGACAGAAGAAACTACTTAAACATACTAAAGCATTTAATTTATATATGTTAATTTGTAGATTTAGATGTTTTTTAAAGAAACATTCAAACAAATGGCAGAGAAGTCTTATCATTACTCAGTGACAGTAACAAGATTAAGAGAAGGAAATGATTTTAGGAGGGTCCCCCCACACTAACCCTGACCCTCTGGAAATGTTCCATTTCAATTTATCAAAGCAACAACAATGTAAAACTAATCTGTAAACTTTTAAAATTGCTTTCAATTTATTTTTTAATCTGAAACTCAGATGTAAATTTGAAAAAAAGTCTAAAATAAAGAGTATTTCTTGTCCTTTATTGAGTCATTAAAATAACCTACACATAGCTTTAAAAGTGAAATAAGACTGGAACATTTCCTGGAGACCCTCCTAAAGTCTTTCCTTCTCTAACACTTTCTATTTTTTAATGAAGCTTTTTCAATAAAGTGAAGGAAAAAAGATTAATAACACTAACCTTTAAAATTTACAAATAAGCTTTTTTTATTTTCAGTGGAGGAAAGGGAAAGAGTTGAAAGCCTTATAAGTAGTTATCTACATCCTAAACTTACCATTACTTATAAATGACCTAAACTTAACACTTAGCTTTATTCTTCAGTGTCCAACACTTATCAACATCTAATCTTACCATATTACTTATTTATAACCTTAACTTATCACTTAACTATAACCTAAATTAATCAATACTTATCTCAAAGACAATTATTGACAATACAGATATCAAATTTACCATTAATTACTTATAATCGTATCCCAAACTTATCAATATATTAAACTTATCCTGACGTTTTTACAATCTAAACTTTTCAATACTTGTTTATAGCTTATACTTTACTTATTTACAAAATCGACTTATCACTTATCTATAACCTAAACTTATCAATACTTATCCTGATCTTAGTTACTTTAAATCCTATCTGAAACTTACTTATACAATAGTATAGTTATAGTTATATAACTTATTCTTGTCATTACTAACAACCTAAACGTTTCACTTATCTTTAACCTAATCGATACTTATACTATCTTAAACTTACTACTGATTACTTATAATTCTATCACAATCAATATTTTAAACTTACCATTTATCTACAACCAAAACTTATCTTAAACATATTACTACCTATTAACATATTTTCTTATCAACCTATCAATACGTCTACATACAAACACTTTTTTTTTGTTTGATTTTCATTTTTTTTTTATAAAGCAGGAAAATAAAGAGCTGGAGAGGTACATTTCAAAACGTGTGTGTGTGTGTGTGTGTGGTGGTGGAATTGCCACTAAGTATACTTTACCTGATGGTGCAGTAACGCACGCCCTTTACCTGAGAGGAGTTTCACAGCTCCACACTGTAAGGAGAGTTAACCCACCAACCCCAAACCTCAGACATCACCTGAGACTGACTAGCAAGTGGAACCCATGTGGGCATGGCCACAGTAGGCCTGCCCAACACGGAGAGTGTTACCTGCACATCAAAGCGGCGGTCGCGAGGTCTGCGTCGCCCTCCGGCAGGTGGCTGGTGGCGTTCGGGGCGTCTCTGCGGCGCTCTCTCTCTCGGACTCGATGGCCCAAATGGACGCAGCTGTTTTAAAGATGGGCAGAGGGGAAAAGAGTCAGAAAAAGCTCCAACAAGTTCAGGAAGAAGAATGAGACGAGTCATTTGGGTTGAGGCAGGTCATGGAGGTCACTCTGCCGACAGAAACACCACGACCATTCACAAGTCGGCCCTATTTTCCTGAAGGAAAAGTAATCCCTCCACATGAACTTTCTCACGTTAAACCATGTGCTCGAAAAATGCCTACTGGAATTCTTCTATGAGTGATTTCCTGTATTTTCACAATCACTGTATTACTCCACAGAAGGCACTTCTCTGTGTGTGCACATTTACAGCAGAGTGTTAGGATGGACTACTTACTCCCGTCGGGGCAGCCTCCTGCTCTCCACCCTGTGGGCCTGAGGTGGACGGCTGGGGGGTGGAGCTCCTCTCTGGCTGAACAGGGTGCACCTGTGAGCAGGGGTGGGGACAAGAAAAGGTTTTCTAGATGTCTTGCAATGCAAACACGGACGATTTGACAGATTCACAAATGTCAAAATCTAAATGAAACATTTTGACCCCTTTTCTTATCATTCAATCAGAAATCCAACAGAAACAGAATCAAGTCGAGTCTTGAGGCTCCTTTAAGATTCCCATCCTTACCTGTGAGCCAGAGGTGGAGGGCTGGGGTCTGGAGGCCGGGAGCTCCTCGCTGGATCCAGAGCTGCTGTCCTGCTCCCTCTTCCTCTTGTTGGTTGGCTGTTAGTGAGATGGACAGAGAGAGAAAAGGAAGGTTAGGTTTGGTTGAACTCTTTAAATTAAATCCCTTTGAGACTGATGCAGTAGAGTGGCATAAATCAAACTGATCATCATGTTAGGATAGAGCAGGTCTGACTGTACTGACTTTGTATTTTTATGCTATCAGGCTCTGCTTGTTCCAGTTTGTTTTTTTGCCATCAGCTCCTTTCTGAAACCTTTGCTTGTTTTCCGTTTTCTTAAATATTTACAATTAACAGTAACTGGTATTGCAATAAAATCAAAAAGATATTCTACAAAGCTTTGTTACATCCAATCCAGTCCAAATATTAGCTTCAAACAAAGGTGTGTTATATATTTTTGTTTTTAGGATTACAACAACTATGTGGAAACGGACATTTTTTGTTAACAGCCGCAAAGAAAAATCAAGCCACAGAATGCATCTATTCATTTTCGTGCGGGGCCTGGTTAGCAGGCCGGGCAAGATACTACAGACATCCTTCTCCCCGGCAACGCCATCCAGCACCCTCTGGGGATCCTGAGGCGCTCCTACACCGGATGAGGAGATATATAATCCCTGTTCTGGCTCTAACCCTGGGTCTCCTACCAGTTTAATGTGCCCAGAAAACCTCGAACAAGAGGCACCCAGGACTGTCAGGACCTATCCTGATCAGATGCCTGAACCACCAAATGCATTGCTTTGATTTCTGTAGCTGTCAAACAAGACTTATAACAAAGGTTAACATCACACATCTGATACAAAAACCACACAGTAATACAACTGAGCTGAACTGAGATTTAATATACACTTGTTTATCTTCACTGCAGTAACCATCACAGATATCATAGACTTGAAATTTAAGAAAGACTCAAAGGACTTTCAAAGTATTTAAAATTAACAATCATTGTCTTTTAACTCTATCTTAATTATTTGATGTTAGGGTTAGACTGAAATATGATAAATAGAAACACAAATTCATGAATTTAGAGCTAAAATAAGTTAGTAAACAAACTTCCCACAAGGATGGTGGGAATGTCTAATAAAAATAAACTTCAAAAAGCATTACATTAATTTAAAACGGTTATATACTTATATTTTCCATGTGAAAATTGTACCGCTGAGATTGTTCACTGGTCATGGTTGTTTTTGCAGTTGAAGCTTTGCTCGCTGAATAAAGACATAACTAAAGAAAAGTTTCAATTTATTTATAACGGTACATATTCTTACCTTTTCCATGGTGAACAGTAAAACTGAGATCAGTTTCTGGTCTCTTGGGGTTGTCTCTGTGGTCTCTGGTTTTAGCTCGCTAGCTCAGTACTTCTCTCTCTGAAATCAGGAGTGAAATGGTGCCGAATGTTAGAACCTCCAGTATATATATGCATTCCATAGAATCCCAGCGTCATCAAAGCAACAAGAATGACGCGCTATTGATGTTTTTGCATATTTTTATCTGAACACCACAGAGGTTTTACAATAATTGTACAAGTTATTCTCTCACTAATATAAAAATATTCTACAGTAACAGTGTGTGTTGCATACAATCATTAATATATGTATTGTTCAACATCAGTTTTCTTGTGCTGCATTCAGACACCTTTCATAAGCTATTTAACCCTTTGAAACTTGAGCAAATTGGTTTGCTTTCTTCCAAAAACTTGTTTTACAAGCGTGGAGGAATGATTAGAAACTTTAAAAAAAAAAAATGGGGAAACGTCCAGAAAGCTGTATTTATAACTATTAGAATGATATATTTACAAACATATTTTATTATCATAATGTTCTGCTCTGCTTTGGGGGGTATTTTTCTGGTTTGGTTTTGTTTGTTTTTACTTTTCTCTTGTCCTTATTTTCAGGTATTTTTCTTGTAATTATTTTTTTTAATTTTTACTATTTTATGCTGCTTTTTTTCCACGATGTCTCAGGTGCTTGTTGCCTTCTCTCTGTTTTTGAGAGAACTCACAATTTCCTCAGGTTTCAAAGGGTTAAACAAAACTAAACCATTAGTGGTGCACCCAAATACTACACTGCTGGTAAACATCTCATTATAAAAACCTTAATTTGTGATTCTTTAGTGTCTCTTTAAAGCTCAAGTTCACACCTTGATCTGCAGCTGGATTCTTCATGTGTCTGATGACCAAAGGTACACACTGTTTCTCAAGTTCCCAGCCCACATCTGTCAAGGATCACTAGTCTGGAACAGAAAACATTTCTATACAAACAGCCTTAACCCCACAAGTGCTTCAGCAAACATAGGCTGGCATACTGTGGGATAGTGTATGTTAAAACATGATTCAATAAACATGGCCCTTTACATTCAGATGACATTACAACCATCATACCATATAAAAATCTTCCACAATATGTCTGATGCTCATACTGCCCCCCAGAGGTGACTACACTACAGTACACTGACTCCTAATTCATGCTGCTGTCAAAGCCATATTTTTAGTGTTGACAGATGTGTATTTTATTTTTTTATGTTGTGTTTTAATTCAAATCTTCGTCTTGCCAATGTCACCGTCTTGTCAATTTCTTGCAAAATTAGGAGACAAACTTTACTTTCTTGTGAGCCATCTGTTGCTCTTTGCCTTTTTCCCATGTTTTAAAAGAAACAAAATGAACACAGCACAAGAAAACTGGTGTCAATATAGGTTTCAAAGAGTTAAACACTAATATTAACCCTTCGGTCCCACTTTAAAAAAATGTATACTCTTCCTCCTTACACGCAAAAATGCATCAAAAACAAAATGGTCAGTCAATAAACCGCTGTAAAAATATGATGGATTAATATTATTTTATGATTTATTTTGTTAAATGTTTTAAACAACTTCAGTCCTGATCGAAACGGTCAATTGTTTATTTATTTTAAGAAGATTAACCCTTTAAATGCCAGTATTTGTGATGATACCACTATATTTATTGAAGGAAAATATAATATACTGGAAATATATTAATATACTTGAGGGTAGGGGGATTTCTCTTTCATAATAATTGAAGGTTTGATTATTTTTCTGATTAGCAAACAAGTATTTGTTGCAGAGGTCATGTTGATATGCATATGACTAATTCAAAGGACTATCAATATATGCATCAACCACTGTTTCATTTAGGGGATTTGACTTTACTCTTTCCAGGCAACCTGATAGAATCAGGACTGAAAAAACATGTAGGACTATCATAACCACACGTCTTTCTCTCTCTCTCTCTCTCACACACACACACACACACACACACACACACACACACACACACACACACACGACTGAATCAACTAAAAACGAGAAAAGGCAAAAATTTTGAAGCCATTGCTTCATCCTGAAGCAAATATAACGCATGATTTTATGTTGCAAGGACCACAGCATAAAAAATTACAGATTTTTATATGGGTTTAAATCAGACCATTAAGAATACAGGATTTGAGTGTCTGTATTATAGCTACAAACACAACACACTCACACGCACATACACACAAATTTATCAATACACACATACACACCACACTCTGATGCTCCTACCAACACACTCACACAGTTGCATAAAGTGTTATTTATCATATTAACCTGCAGTAGACAATAAAACAGCAAAACCGGTAACCTGGAAAATTATATTTAATTGGGCTAAATGCCAAAAATGAGAAAACTGCTTGAAAAGCTGAGTAATATTAAAAATTAAAAATGTCAAACCAGATAAACAGGAGAAAAAGTTTTATAAAGAAAATGAATGATTGATACAGTAGCAGCAGCAGGATTAAAATATGTGGTTTGAATGGAAGTCTACTACGCAAAAATGCGTTAAAAAAGGACGAGTGTAACAATTTTGTGTCCACAGTGTATTATTGGACATATTATAGGAGCAGTGGTTGGACATGACAGATGTGTGCGAAGTACACACCTCTGCAAAATCTCATGGCAAAACAAAATTTCACGGAAGTTTAGCATAAGTGAAATGCATTAAAATGAAACGTTTCAGTTTTATTAGTGGGCTGATCTTTATATGGTGCAGTCAAATTTAATCAAACCCTCAGAAACTCATTCAATCCAAAGATTAAAAAAAGTTTTCTCTGTGTGAAGGGTATCATCTGAACATCACTCCCACTGAGCGGCAAACATTCAGCATCTGTCTTCATATAGGAAAGACAAACTTGGACATGTTTTGTCTAAATTGTGAGGAGCTGTCGGACAGTTGACTGCGCAAAGATTTAACGGCACATAAATGAATGAATATATTCACCATTCTTAAATTCAGAGCTGGTCATTTGAAAATGTCTGGAGCAGCAGATGGAGATGGAGAAACAGAGGAGGTGGCAGCAGTTGGTACTGGAGGTGTAGAAGCAGTGGGGACAGCTGGGACATCTTGACAGAGAGATGATGATGATGATGATGATGATGATGATGATGATGATGATGGGTCTCTGCTGGATAACTAAATGACATAAAATCAAGAGAATAATAAGTCATCATAATGATCACACTGTGCCATTACTTGAAGGTTTTGCCATTCAAAGAAATATATACCTTTGCAAAATGAAATCCACACACACAACTCTGTGTTCCTCCAAACAGAGATATCTGGCCTCTGTGCTGGAGCGGACACTTCTTCATCTGGAAGAGATCAAACAACACAAATACAACTGCAATACACACTTCAGATGATGCACCAGTGTCATGACCTGGCTCAAGCAGTCACAACAACAAGCAGTCTGCAAGTTGCTCCTTTGTTGCAGTCCACATGATCTGCTGGATGAGCTTCGAGTGGATGAGCTCCTTGATTCTGCTGATTTCCAGGCGCCGTCTCTTCTCTGTGACTGATTTTGTGGATTTGACAGCATCCAAAAGAGAGTGGTTACCTGTTATGCACACAATTGGCAAACCTTTTTGTGTGTCACCTGTGGTAAGCTCTGAGAAAAATGTGGCCAAGAAAACAGCACTGTCAATGCCATCTGCAAGAGCTAAAGTCTCTCCGGCCAAAGTACTGCGGACAACTCTCCGGATTCTCTTGGACTGCCAGCATAGAGGTGAGAATCTTCCTTTTTCTCCCATTAGCGTGACGAGGTGTCCACCCTGAGTCCCTGCATCGGGAAGGTTACCCATTGAGGAATCACTAAACACCACTAGTTTTAGGGAGCTGTCTTCTCCTGGGTGCTGAAACCTTCAGGTCACGTCTTCTGATTTCAGTTTTCTGATTAGTTTGTTTGCTCAGTGCAGAGTCTGAACAGTAGCATGTTTTGTACTGGATGCCAGCATGGAGATGTCACACATAATGTCCGGCAGACTCTGCGTTGCCACCCACAATATTTGGCCAATCTTTGACCTGAGCATCTCACTTTCACTTTCAGTTAAAGGATCCTCTCTCTCTATTGCTCTGGTGGGGTCTACAGGGATAGGCTGCAGATTTCTTATGTACATACTTTGTTTCACCTGTATCTCATCCTCCAGAGAGTGGATCTCCGTTCCAATGTAGCTGAAGCTGTCGTTTTCTTCACGTCCAACTTGAAAAACAGCTTTCAAGTGAGGGATGACTGTTGAAGAGAATTTATTTGTACCAGCCCAAATGAAATCATCAATGTGACAGGCAAGGACCCCCATCACACTGCAGGACTCATCCAGCCAGTAGAACACTGCTGGATCAACTTTTCACACAGTGGCTCCCAACTTCTGCATCGTGTCTTTTACTCTGTTGTAGCAACACAGAGAGGCATCAGTGAGACCATAAACACATTTTTTTCAGCTTCCACAGATGTCCTTGCCTCTGGGCTTCTTGGGGAGGCTTGATAAACACATTTCGAGTCAACTCTTCACCTTGCAGAAATGCTGCTTTAATGTCCATAGAATTCAGCTGCCATTTATTTTGACATATGACAGCCATTATCATTTTCAGGGACTCTGAGGCACAGCTAGCTGAGTCTTTCTGGAGCTCCTCAGTGATCATTTCCTCAAAGCCTCTTGCAACTAGTCAAACTTTGGATACAACACCATCAGATGTTTCCATGAATGTGCACACCCATCTTGTAGAGACACATTTGTGGTCTTCATCCATCACCTCTTCAAACACTTCACTCTTTTTCCAGTTTTCAATTCAGCAAGTTGCTCCTTTGTTGCAGTCCACATGATCTGCTGAATGAGCTTCGAGTGGATGAGCTCCTTGATTCTGCTGATTTCCAGGCGCCGTCTCTTCTCTGTGACTGATTTTGAGGATTTGACAGCATCCAAAAGAGAGTGGTTATCTGTTATGCACACAATTGGCAAACCTTTTTGTGTGTCACCTGTGGTAAGTCCGGAAAGTAAAAAGTCTTGACTCTTGTGTCAATCTATCAGCCATTATGATCAAATGTTGTTTAAATGATATGTCTCGAGAAAATGCGTCCTCACCAAGCAGTCAACCCAATGTGTCTCTCAAGTGTCTCTCTGCTATTGTCTGACACTTCTTAAATACACTAATCTGAGATAGAATGCTCTATGACATTGGACGGATCATGATGTCACCTGAAATAAAATGCTTTATGACATCAGGTTCCATCCGATGTCATCAGCATCTGGAATGCACAACATTTCAGTTCTCACACAATTAAAACAAACATATAAAAATGAATAAACAAGCCATTTGTATTAATTTTATTAATATTATGGCAATAAATATTACTAAATACAGCAAATGTCCTTCTCATGAAAGCTTGAAGAGCTGACCCAGTACTATAACAGGCAGGACAGCTTACCAACGTGAAATGCTACAATAGCAAAATACACCATATACATTGTTGTTGTTTTACACTGTCTCTCTTTTACAATTATTGTTTTTGTTTATTCAGTGAACGAAAAAATAGAAAGCTGTCTTATCTAATGCAAACCAATACAAAATCCTTGCAATGATTACTATCTGAATTATACTAATATTCTATTGACAATAAGTTCAAACTTGCATTTGAAACCATGTTTTTTTACATTCATATTCAAAGGGGATTTTTTTTAAACATTTGATTAAATATAAAAGGATCTATTTAACTCCAAAATTATCTTTTCAAATGTGAGTGATAAGTGTTTTATCTGCTTAAAGGTCCAGTGTGTATAATGCAGTGACATCTAGTGGTGAGGTTGCAGATGTGAAACTTTTCCTTTGTGCCACACGTGTAGAAGAACTACACTGGCCGATGTGAAAATGTGAAAATGTGAAAATGTTGACATGCAAATGGACCCTTGTAGAGTCAGCATTTCATTTGTTCTTTCATTACAAAAGCAAACTCAACAAATGAAATCATATCAATCACTGCATCATCTGCAACCTAGTCAGCACACTGACTGTCTTTGTGCAGGGATCCTCTAACTTTTTATAAAGTGGACTTAATCAGAGACATATCAAAACTCGTTATTGAAAGCTTTACTGATCTATAACAACTTAAAAAGATGTGCTAGTAAAAACCTAATATTGAGTAGAGCCATAGGGAAATGAAATGAAAATAATGTTGTTGCTCTGAGTTATTGTATCAAGTACTGCCACCAGTGGGACGTCTTATATCACAACAATGTAATTAACCGAATGCTAATGATTAAATGTACCATAATGCTTTCTCTTTTTTCGTTATATATCTTATGTTACAATGTCATTCTTTGGAAACAAGGCCAAAGTTTCAATTCATTACAGACTGCTCTGAATACTCTGTTTTCAGCGTTTTTTTTCCTACTTTGGCTACAAGCTGATATCAGCTTCTGACAGATTTCTTTATATGGCCACTTGCTCCAGGCTATTGCAAGTTTTACATTAGATAACCTACACTGCTACATGTAGCTACAATATAACCTCAAGGAAACATATAAACTTGGTTGCTGATCAGTTTTTTTCCCTGATTTCAGATCATACTCCTACTGAAACATTTCCGGCTGCGTTTGGAGGCTTATATTGTGATTTTTCAGTTTAAAGTGCTGCTGTGGTGCCCTTTTGATTCCTGTGAGAGCTGTTCAGCAGTGCATGAAGCTAAAAAACTCTATTTCTGTGGTATAAAAGTACCCAGGTCTTATGCATATAATCTGGCTATTATAGACTTTTCAAATCTTTTCAAACTGAATGGCTTAAATCTTGATAGTGAAATGAGTCATTTTGCTGAGGTTTTGACGCTCACAAAAAAAATATCCACTGATTTACAGCATAGTATACAGTATAGTATAATTCATACAGATGTGGTGGCGTGGATAATGAAAAAGATGAGGAAATAGTGCTGACACCCTACCTCTGGAGCGGGCCTAAAGTCCAAATATGTGTCTATTCCTCAATTACTTATATATGCGACAAAGTGTTTGCTAGAATGTGATTTAAAATTCACAGTTTTACCTGCTGATAAAGATATTTTCTTCTGTCTTGATACTGGCCTGTTTCCAGCTTCAGAGAGTCAAATTCCTGTGGCAGCAAACCTCCTGCGCCTGGCCGTCCACTCATCATCATAACCATTATTATTAAATAACATTTACAATGACCTTGCCAGAAAATGCTTTATTAAATAGAGTCAGCTAGCAAGTGTCATTTTAATCACTGAAAGCGGCAGTAAGTGACTGTGAAATATACAAAGCTACCTCTATGTTTTGGACAGTGCTGCTCACTAAAAAGAAAGAGAGAAACAACTGTTTAAATTTGTTGGAACATGGTTAAATTATCACATTAATTAAAAATAGCTCTCAGACAATATATTTAAAAAATTGACTGCAAGATAAAAGTAGAACAGAGTCAGGGTTGGAAATTAACTTTAATGTGGATATCAAAATCTATCAGACTCTCAATAGATAACCATTGTCTGTTGTCTGATGAGAAAAGCAAATCTAGCAGCTATTTGTATATTTTGTCAGCATTTGGCTGGTGGCTGGTGCTAATTTCCATCCCTGGAGTGTAGCCAGCAGAGCCTCCTAAAGTCCTTTCCCTCTGTTATAAAGCCATTACAACAGCCTCTCTTACTGCCAACACTGCTCCTTCACAGCTTCTATTGATTTTACTACCAGGACTAACTCTGCTGTTAACTTGATACCAGCTGAACTCATCAATATCTCATCTTTCAACCTAATTAATTATCATTATAATCATTACTTATATACAACCTAGACTATCTTAAATATAGCAGTATTTATTCAGAATCTAAACTTAACACCTACATCCTAAACTTATCAATATCTCACAACATTTAAAGAAAGTGGAAGAGGATTAAACAGTTATAACACTTATCTTTACGATCTACATGTTTTGTAGAAGATAAAAGAAGACTTCAAAGTCTTTCAATAACTTGTCTATGTCTTAAACACACCATTACTTAACTTATCTATAAACTCAACTCATCACTTCTATATCCTTAACTAATAAATACTTCAAAATAAATACAAAAAATGCCATCACCTATTAATAACCCAAATTCAACATATGTCTATATCGTAAACTTATCACAAATTTATTAATAATCACACTAATACTTATGGATTTTGTTAACATTTGTGGCACTGTGTACTTTTTGCACCTTACTGATAATCTGTATTTATATTTTGATTTCTTTGCACTTTACATATTTAGACTCTTTCCTGATTTTCAATGCAACTGCTGCAAAACAATTTCCCTCTGGAGGAAGTACAATCTCATATTACTTTTATTAATTTATTGCTTCATTTCTCTATTTACCTGTACTAATTAGACTTATCTGATCTCATTTTATTTGTATGGCTCATTATGTTATGGGAATGATTTGTAAGGTAAATTAACAACAGCTAACCCATTGTTCTTGATATACCTGTTATGCTAGTTGTTGCTTCGTCTTGTTATTTATTTAATAATTGGTTTTATTGCACAGTTTTAATTGTTCTCTTTTTATTTTTTGTAACACACTGTCAGCTACACATCCTAAATTAAAGGCACTAAATTAACTTCAAAATTATTGTTTTTTTAATAATTGGATGGCTTGTTAATATAAAAGTAAGCTGTTTTCTGTGCTGGTGAACTCGCTCTAATGTCTCAGTAACAGAAGCAAAGGGCTTTAGGAGGGTCCAACCCTCCCTAACCCAAACCCTTTGGCAATGTTCCATCCAAATATCTGCTTCCTGTTGTCCCAAAGACAAATCAATTCATATTACTGACCTGTTGTGTAAACATGGATGTAAAAAAGTGCAAATTCAGTACAATCAATTATTCAGTCCTTAAATGTATCCAATATATCCAAATTTACATTCTCTGTGATGATGATGACTGAGGGAGACAAGACTCGGAGCTGTTTATTTAGTCTCTAAGTCAGCTGCACAGCTCAGTATCCTGATGACTTTCACAATAAACTGCTAAGATTGAACTCTACTCTGACAAAAGAGTGCAGGCTGTGATATTAGTGAATGACACCTGTGAACTCCTGACCTCTTGTGGCTGAAATCAGATCAAATACACATCAAATTTGTTGCATCATGGGAAATGATTTCTGTTCAGTCATTACATGAACATAATGCAGTGTAGGAAAAACAGCTGGAATATTGCCAGTAGACCCTCCTAAAGTCCTTTGACTCTCTTTCTGAAGTCAGTCCTCAGGTTTCTATTTCTGTTCTTGTAGTTTTTTGTAATTACAATTTTCTACATGTAAAGTAATTTCACATTGATGACGTATGTCCCAGTAACACGGCACAACTTTAGGGGATGTTCCATCCAAATATCTGCTTCCTGTTGTTCACAAACTAGTTTTACAATCTAACACTGGTCTGTACTTTTTACTGTCTTTCACAGAAAAAACGTATTTATATAAATCTAAAAATCTAATTTGTAGTAAAAAAAAAAAATTATTAATATAAATTATAATTTTATTAAGACATTTTACACTCTCTATTTTTAAAGACGTTAAAACTTAAATAAACATAACATATGTGTAAAGAAATTAGGGAAGTTTTATTACTGATCAATAGGCTAATGCTTCTCTTTTTGTTTTTGTTAGATGAGTTGTAACTACTGAGTAACAGTTACAGAAGTAACAGAAGAAAAACGCTTTGAGTGGGTCTAACCCACCATAACCAAGACTTATCATGACTCAGTCAAAGTAACACTTAGCGACTTATTTAGATCATCAGGGAACAAGGAGGAAATATACTGTCAATTTGACAGATTTGATATCAAACACTAGTTTACAGTTTCAAGAAACTGGTTTCAAGGACTCAGCGATAAAAATGATATAATAAATGAATTATATATTTTATATAAATAATGTGGTTTGAAGAATTACATCAGCTACAGTGAAAGAGAGATTTGAATGGAACATTTCCTTAAGACCCTCTGAAGTCCTTTCCTTCTTTTACACTATTTTAATCAATGTATATTTTTATATATATTTAATTAAATCTAAATAATGAGTTAAATGTCTTTCTATTAGAAACATCCTCAAGCTTTTAAAATGAATACGTATATTTTTTTGTTTTTTTTGTTATTTCTTCCAAAGAACTGACACATAAGACTTATCATGACTCAGTAACAGTAACAAGAGTCAAAGAAAGAAAGGGTTTTAGGAGGCTCCGCCCACCCTAACCCTCTGGAAATGATCCATCCAAATACAACAAACCAACAACAATGTAAAACTGATCTCTAAACTAATTCTAATTGACTAATTCAAAACTGAGATTTAAATCAAACAAACACTACAAACAAAGATTATTTAAACAAGAGTATTTCTGGTTCTCTAAACATAGCTTTGAAACTGAAAAATACTGGAACATTTCCTGAGAGCCTCCTAAAGCCTTTCCTTCTTTTACACTTTTCTCAAAATGTTTTAATTATTTTTTTTTTGGATGAAGCTTTTTCAAGAAAGACAAAAGATTAATTATCATCATAATCATTACTTATTTACAACCTAGACTATCTTAAACATAGCAATATTTATTCAGAATCTAAACTTAACACCTACATCCTAAACTTATCAATATCTCATCTTTAAAATGTTATTTACAGCCTCAACTTATCAATATCTTATCTTTAACATTAGTTATTTACAACCTAAACTTATCTCTTGTCTATTAGCTAAACTAATCAATACTTGTGCAAATCTTAAACTTACCATTTGTTAATTTCATTCTTATCCTTAACTTATTAATATCAAAAACTTATAATGACTTGTTTACAACCTAAACTTATCAATTAACTACAACTGAAACTGATCAATACTTATCAACATTTAAAACTTAGCTTTCATTACTTTTATTATCTTAAACTTATCAATATCTAAACTCATCATGACTACAACCTAAAAGTCATAAGTTATAAATATCAAGTTTCTAAACTTATCAGTGTCTTAAACTTATAACAACTTATCTAAAACAAATTACTACTTATCAATATCTTATCAACTTATCAAACTTATCAATACATCGACATACAAACGTTATTTTGTTATTTTGGGTTTTTTTTTATAAAGCAGGAAAATAAAGAGCTGTAGAGAAAGATTTAGAAACCTGAGCGTGTGTGTGTGTGTGTGTGTGTGTGTGGAATTGCCACTAAGTATACTTTACCTGATGGTGCAGTAACGCACGCCCTTTACCTGAGAGGAGTTTCACAGCTCCACACTGTAAGGAGAGTTAACCCACCAACCCCAAACCTCAGACATCACCTGAGACTGACTAGCAAGTGGAACCCATGTGGGCATGGCCACAGTAGGCCTGCCCAACACGGAGAGTGTTACCTGCACATCAAAGCGGCGGTCGCGAGGTCTGCGTCGCCCTCCGGCAGGTGGCTGGTGGCGTTCGGGGCGTCTCTGCGGCGCTCTCTCTCTCGGTCTCGATGGCCCAAATGGACGCAGCTGTTTTAAAGATGGGCAGAGGGGAAAAGAGTCAGAAAAAGCTCCAACAAGTTCAGGAAGAAGAATGAGACGAGTCATTTGGGTTGAGGCAGGTCGTGGAGGTCACTCTGCCGACAGAAACACCACGACCATTCACAAGTCGGCCCTATTTTCCTGAAAGGAAAAGTAATCCCTCCACATGAACTTTCTCACGTTAAACCATGTGCTCGAAAAATGCCTACTGGAATTCTTCTATGAGTGATTTCCTGTATTTTCACAATCACTGTATTACTCCACAGAAGGCACTTCTCTGTGTGTGCACATTTACAGCAGAGTGTTAGGATGGACTACTTACTCCCGTCGGGGCAGCCTCCTGCTCTCCACCCTGTGGGCCTGAGGTGGACGGCTGAGGACTGGAGCTCCTCTCTGGCTGAACAGGGTGCACCTGTGAGCAGTCACAACAACAAGCAGTCTGCAAGTTGCTCCTTTGTTGCAGTCCACATGATCTGCTGGATGAGCTTCGAGTGGATGAGCTCCTTGACTCTGCTGATTTCCAGGCGCCGGTCCCGTTCTTTTAGGGAGTTAGGGGAAAGACGCTGAGTCTGACGTCGTACTGGCTCAGCGGCTTTCCACCTTTTTGTTCCTTTTGGCCGGAACCTCCATCCCTCTTGATTTGTTCTGTTGATTGTTTGTTAATTTGTTTCTTCTTCATTTTTCAGAGAGCCATCACGAAGTTACTTTACCAGTATTGAATAAAGTTTTGTCTTAATTCGGTATTCAACTGTCTGGTGTCCTTCATATGCTGCAGTCTTTGTTGAGCTGTTTTGTTAGTTTTGTTCTAGGCCGTAACAAGCGTGACGAGGTGTCCACCCTGAGTCCCTGCATTGGGAAGGTTACCCATTGAGGAATCACTAAACACCACTAGTTTTAGGGAGCTGTCTTCTCCTGGGTGCTGAAACCTTCAGGTCACTTCTCCTGATTTCAGTTTTCTGATTAGTTTGTTTGCTCAGTGCAGAGTCTGAACAGTAGCATGTTTTGTACTGGATGCCAGCATGGAGATGTCACACATAATGTCCGGCAGACTCTGCGTTGCCACCCACAATATTTGGCCAATCTTTGAGCTGAGCATCTCAGTTTTGCTTTCAGTTAAAGGATCCTCTCTCTCTATTGCTCTGGTGGGGTCTACAGGGATAGGCTGCAGATTTCTTATGTACATACTTTGTTTCACCTGTATCTCATCCTCCAGAGAGTGGATCTCCGTTCCAATGTAGCTGAAGCTGTCGTTTTCTTCACGTCCAACTTGAAAAACAGCTTTCAAGTGAGGGATGACTGTTGAGGAGACTTTATTTGTACCAGCCCAAATGAAATCATCAATGTGACAGGCAAGGACCCCCATCACACTGCAGGACTCATCCAGCCAGTAGAACACTGCTGGATCAACTTTTCACACAGTGGCTCCCAACTTCTGCATCGTGTCTTTTACTCTGTTGTAGCAACACAGAGAGGCATCAGTGAGACCATAAACACATTTTTTTCAGCTTCCACAGATGTCCTTGCCTCTGGGCTTCTTGGGGAGGCTTGATAAACACATTTCGAGTCAACTCTTCACCTTGCAGAAATGCTGCTTTAATGTCCATAGAATTCAGCTGCCATTTATTTTGACGTATGACAGCCATTATCATTTTCAGGGACTCTGAGGCACAGCTAGCTGAGTCTTTCTGGAGCTCCTCACTGATCATTTCCTCAAAGCCTCTTGCAACTAATCAAACTTTGGATACAACACCATCAGATGTTTCCATGAATGTGCACGCCCATCTTGTAGAGACACATTTGTGGCCTTCATCCATCACCTCTTCAAACACTTCACTCTTTTTCCAGTTGTTCAATTCAGCATGTTTGGCAGAGGAGAAAATGTCATCATTTACAACAAGTATTTCATCTTTGTGGCTGTCAATGCACAACTCTGCTTGCTCAGCTGTAACTATCTGAAGATCATTCACTTGTTCAAAGTTAACTGATCCTGTTGTGCCAGTGATTTCCTCAGGCCCTGTGTTCTGCAGATTGTACCAGTTCTTGTGTGTTCCTGTTGCCTTCCCTGCCCTACTGAGGATTTTTCCTGTGTGTGCTTGGCCACTGTCATTGTCTGTAAAAGTTACCACTTGTACGATTTTGAACTTCAGACTTTCAGAAGCCTTGTCTTGGTGTGTTTGTGTTGTGTCAGAACTTCCATGCTGAGCCCCTCGAGGCTGTTCTGTTGTCTGAGAGGAGTCACTGTCATCCTCTGGATCCAGGAGCTCATGATCTGTAGTAGTTTGGTCCTGACTTTCATTTTCAGTATCAAAGTTATCATTTAGCTCAGTGTCTGGTGATGCCTTTTGATTTTCAGGTCTGTAAGCCCTGCCTGAGGAACATCTACCTTTCCAAGCCTGGAGTGATGTACACGAACATAGGTGCCTCCCTGTCGTACAAATATCGCTGCTCCATCTTGGCAAATGACCACACCAGGACCCTTCTGTTCAGTACCATCAACCCGCTTGTAGTAGACTTTATCCCTGTGTCATATCTGTCATGAACTGGTCGTAGTTGTTTACGCAGGGCTCTTCTGATCCTCTCAGAGCATTCAGCCTCTGCAAATGCTTTCCTTGCAGCGTGTAACACTGTGATGTTCTTGGAAATCCAGGTGCTCATGCTGGTGCTGTCCAGAGCTGGGGGCTTATCAGTGAGCACTGAGGGCAGATTTGGGTTCTGCCCAAATACCAACTGGTCGGGACTCTAGCCATGTACGTTGTGCATGGAGCTTTTTGCCATAAAGGCCCAGTCTAAGGCTGTTTTTCAGTCACATTCATTGTCTCTTTTAACTCTCGGTGAGATTTCAGTGAGTGTTTGATTATGCCTTTCTAAGAGGCCGTTGCTCCATGGGCTGTATGCTGCAGTAGTTTTCACTTCAATGTTAAAATGCTCAGCCATGTCTCTCATCTCCTCATTGTTGAATTCCCCTCCATTGTCACTGAACAGTCTGCGTGGAGGGCCATGAACACTTATCCAGCAGTGAATAAAGTGCTTTACGATCTCTCTGGGTTTCTTGGAGGTGACAATGCTCCCTGCACTGAAACCTGGAAAATGATCAACTGCATGCAGATACCAAACTCCTGGCTCTAGTTCATGCAAGTCAACAGCTACAGTTTCATTATAGCTTGAGGCCATAGGCAAACCCAGCGCTGGCTTTGGCTTTGCTTTGCTGTATCTGATGCATGTCTCACAGCTTTTTACAATGTCCTTGAGGATTGTGTTGCATTCAGCATCATTGTTACCTGAGCAGGTCGGCAGTTTCTGAAGTCTGTCGACTGAGACGTGTCCAAATCGCTTGTGGAGCTTCAATAACACTTTAAGTTTGTCTTGTGTTGTCATGTTTTCTGTCATTGTGACGACTTCATCCTCATTTGGGGTTTTGTTTTCATCCAGGTTGCTGTCATCTTTTATTTTTACACAGTAGTGTCCTGACGATGTTAGTTCGGGTTTGACTGGTTGTTTGAACATAGTGGCTTCATCATTTTCACTGTCCAAAACTGCACTTGCTCTTTTCAGTGATGGCGATCTTTGACCTCTTTTAGTCATACCATCATCCTTATTCAAGTCCTCCGCAGCTATTTCCAGCGTGCAGTCCCTGGCTCTTCCTGTTAGCGACAGGGCTACTGCCAATGCCTGCTTCTTCTTTTCCAAGTCGGTAACCAGCCTCCAAATTTTGACCTCATTTTTCCAGCTTTCGTATGATTTCTTCTCAATAAACGGTGGCAGAACTTTATAATTGCCAGCAGCCATCCTCTGCTACCAATGTTGCAATGTTACAACCACTATATCCACAATAGTGCGCCCTCTATCAAACATAACCAGAAAAGGACATAGCACTGAACAAAAAAGCCATAACAACAACTTCTCTAGAGAAACCCGTGTGTGTGTGTGTGTGTGTGTGTGTGTGTGTGTGGTGGAACTGCCACTCAGTATACTTTACCTGATGGTGCAATGAAGCCCACCAACCCCAAACCTGCACCATCACTCATCTGCAATGGGAATCCAAGCGGCCATGTTTACGGTCGGCCTGCCCAACTCGGAGAGTGTTGCCTGCACGCCCAAGTACAAGTTGCCAGGTCTGCGGCATCGCTCCTGCTCCTCCCTCCCTCCTTGCAGCGGGCCAGAAGCAGATGGCTGGTGGCGTTCCAGGCGTCTCCCCCGGTTCCTCCGTCTCCATCTCAGCCTCCTTGCACGAGGCTGTTAGAGAGAGGGCAGAGGAGGAAAAGGTACAAACAAGTCAAACAACTTCAGTCAGAAGAATGAGACAAGTCATTTGGGTTGTGGCAGGTCCATGAGGTCACTCTGACAACAGAAGACCATTCACAAGTCAGTCCTGTTTTTTGAAGGACAAAAATACATCCAAGTCAACTTTCTCCTGTTAAAAGTCTGTGCACTAAAAATGCCTACTGGGATTCTTCAGTTAGTCATTTCCTGTATTGTGCTGGAGAGGATACTTCTCAATCTGAAAGACATCAAACAAGGCAAATACTACTGCAGTACAAAATTCACACGTACTACAAAGTGTTTGCTAGAACGTGATTTAAAATTCACAGTTTTACCTGCTGATAAAGATATTTTCTTCTGTCTTGATACTGGCCTGTTTCCAGCTTCAGAGAGTCAAATTCCTGTGGCAGCAAACCTCCTGCGCCTGGCCGTCCACTCATCATCATAACCGTTATTATTAAATAACATTTATAATGACCTTGCTAGAAAATGCTGTCCAGTTCTTGTTGCAGTAATGTCAGGATTTTAGAACTGTGATTAAATAGAGTCAGCTAGCAAGTGTCATTTTAATCACTGAAAGCGGCAGTAAGTGACTGTGAAATATACAAAGCTACCTCTATGTTTTGGACAGTGCTGCTCGCTAAAAAGAAAGAGAGAAACAACTGTTTAAATTTGTTGGAACATGGTTAAATTATCACATTAATTAAAAATAGCTCTCAGGCATTATATTGAAAAATGACTGCAAGATAAAAGTAGAGCAGAGTCAAAGTTGGAAATTAACTTTAATGTGGATATCAAAATCTAGCAGCCTCTCAATAGATAACCATTGTTTTTTTGTCTGATGAGAAAAGCAAATCTAACAGCTATTTGTATATTTTGCCAGCATTTGGCTGGTGGCTGGTGCTAATTTCCATCCCTGGAGTGTAGCCAGCAGAGCCTCCTAAAGTCCTTTCCCTCTGTTATAAAGCCATTACAACAGCCTCTCTTACTGCCAACACTGCTCCTTCACAGCTTCTATTGATTTTACTACCAGGACTAACTCTGCTGTTAACTTGATACCAGTGTTATTAGCTCTTATACTTAGCTCTGATGCTGTACATCTTACAGCGAGTACTTCTACAACGTAAACTAGCAGAAGTATTATTACTGCTACCATGTAAGCAGTAGATGTCTATAGTGAGACTGAGGCGACTTAACCTGATAATTAGAGTGGGTGACCTGAATATCGCTGCTGGGAATCAATAGAGGTTTATCTTATCAATCATTTTATTATGGACATTATATGCAGAGGAAATTATCAACAGCTTGTTCAGCTTATCACTTTGTTTGTAAATGCAATGCATCATTTTCTCAGGAGGATTCTGGCAGCAGCAGCTGATCAGCACAGAGACACACAGACAGGTGAGCTGCAGGCTCTCAGGTGAGCTCTGATGTCATCAGCTACCTTCAGACTGCAGGAAAATCACATTTGTTTCTCAAATCAGATCCTGAAGACAGACTGTCTACACTGTAATCTGGCACTAATCAGATTTAAAACTATAGGAGCCAGTAACTAAGTGCCACGCTCCATCGATTTGCCCTCCAAACAATTGATTTTGACTGAGTGATGTCACAGTAAAGTTGAGCTTTGATTGTAGCATACCTGTTCTACCTCGCCTTTTATTGTTTGTTATTTATTTGATCACTGCTTTTATCGCACAATATTTGCACTTGTTTTTATCTGTTTTAATTTTCTCATGTTTCTGCATGTTTTTAGTTACACCCCCTGTATAAAGAGTGCTCAATAAATAAAAAATGCTTAATTTTATCATTACTTAGCTTCAAAAAAATGACAGCTACTTAATTTCCTGTAGTACTTGACAAATATATGCTTTGTGTTGTTCACACGCTAGTTTTCCAATCTAACACTGGCCTGTACTTTTTACTGTAGCAACAGAAAAATATACACATTTAAACTTTTTGCTTTTTTCAAGAAGACATAAAAAGGAAAAAAAACTGGACAGCATACTTATCATAATTTATGTAAGATTAGTTATTTTTATTAGATTCTAAAATGTAAAGGTGCTATAAAATAAACTTTTTAAAACACGTGTTAAGAAATTAGGGAAGTTTTATTCATGATTATCTATAAACTCAACTCATCACTTATCTATATCCTTAACTAATAAATACTTCAAAATAAATACAAAAATTGCCATTACTTATTGATAACCCAAACTTAACATGTCTATATCCTAAACTTATCACAAACTTATGAATAATCAAACTAATACTTATGGATTTTGTTAACATTTGTGGCACTGTGTACTTTTTGCACCTTACTGATAATCTGTATTTATATTTTGATTTCTTTGCACTTTACATATTTAGACTCTTTCCTGCTTTTCACTGCAACTGCTGCAAAACAATTTCCTCTGGAGGAAGTACAATCTCATATTACTTTTATTAATTTATTGCTTAATTTCTCTATTTACCTGTACTAATTAGACTTATCTGATCTCATTTTATTTGTATGGCTCATTATGTTATGGGAATGATTTGTAAGGTAAATTAACAACAGCTAACCCATTGTTCTTGATATACCTGTTATGCTAGTTGTTGCCTCTTTTTGCTATTTATTTTATAATTGGTTTTGTAGCACAGTGTTCGCCCTATTTTTAATTGTTCTTTTTTTAATTTTGTGTCACAAGCTTTCAGCTAAACATACTATAAGGAAGGCACTAAATTAACTTCAAAATTATTGTTAAAAGTAAACTGTTTTCTGTGCTGGTGAACTCGCTCTAATGTCTCAGTAACAGAAGCAAAGGGCTTTAGGAGGGTCCAACCCTCCCTAACCCAAACCCTCTGGAAATGATCCATCCAAATACAACAAACCAACAACAATGTAAAACTGATCTCTAAAATCTTAAAATTGCTTTCAAACTATTTTTAATTAAAAAACTGAGATTCAAATTAAACAAACACTACAAACAAAGATTATTTGAACAAGAGTATTTCTGGTTCTTTTTGAGTCATTTTAATAAACTAAACATAGCTCTGAAACTGAAAAAATACTGGAACATTTCCTGAGAGCCTCCTAAAGCCTTTCCTTCTTTTACACTTTTCTCAAAATGTTTTAATTATTTTTTTTTTGGATGAAGCTTTTCAAGAAAGACAAAAGATTAATTATCATCATAATCATTACTTATTTACAACCTAGACTATCTTAAACATAGCAATATTTATTCAGAATCTAAACTTAACACCTACATCCTAAACTTATCAATATCTCATCTTTAAAATGTTATTTACAGCCTCAACTTATCAATATCTTATCTTTAACATTAGTTATTTACAACCTAAACTTATCTCTTGTCTATAAGCTAAACTAATCAATACTTGTGCAAATCTTAAACTTACCTTTTGTTAATTTCATTCTTATCCTTAACTTATTAATATCAAAAACTTATAATGACTTGTTTACAACCTAAACTTATCAATTAACTACAACTGAAACTGATCAATACTTATCAACATTTAAAACTTAGCTTTCATTACTTTTATTATCTTAAACTTATCAATATCTAAACTCATCATGACTACAAACTAAAAGTCAAATCAATATCTCATATCTTATAAATATCAAGTTTCTAAACTTATCAGTGTCTTAAACTTATAACAACTTATCTAAAACAAATTACTACTTATCAATATCTTATCAACTTATCAAACATCTACATACAAAAGGTTTTTTTTGTTATTTTATAAAGCAGGGAAATAAAGAGCTGTAGAGAAAGATTTAGAAACCTGAGCGTGTGTGTGTGTGTGTGTGTGTGTGTGTGTGTGTGGAATTGCCACTAAGTATACTTTACCTGATGGTGCAGTAACGCACGCCCTTTACCTGAGAGGAGTTTCACAGCTCCACACTGTAAGGAGAGTTAACCCACCAACCCCAAACCTCAGACATCACCTGAGACTGACTAGCAAGTGGAACCCATGTGGGCATGGCCACAGTAGGCCTGCCCAACACGGAGAGTGTTACCTGCACATCAAAGCGGCGGTCGCGAGGTCTGCGTCGCCCTCCGGCAGGTGGCTGGTGGCGTTCGGGGCGTCTCTGCGGCGCTCTCTCTCTCGGACTCGATGGCCCAAATGGACGCAGCTGTTTTAAAGATGGGCAGAGGGGAAAAGAGTCAGAAAAAGCTCCAACAAGTTCAGGAAGAAGAATGAGACGAGTCATTTGGGTTGAGGCAGGTCGTGGAGGTCACTCTGCCGACAGAAACACCACGACCATTCACAAGTCGGCCCTATTTTCTTGAAGGAAAAGTAATCCCTCCACATGAACTTTCTCACGTTAAACCATGTGCTCGAAAAATGCCTACTGGAATTCTTCTATGAGTGATTTCCTGTATTTTCACAATCACTGCATTACTCCACAGAAGGCACTTCTCTGTGTGTGCACATTTACAGCAGAGTGTTAGGATGGACTACTTACTCCCGTCGGGGCAGCATCCTGCTCTCCACCCTGTGGGCCTGAGGTGGACGGCTGAGGACTGGAGCTCCTCTCTGGCTGAACAGGGTGCACCTGTGAGCAGGGGTGGGGACAAGAAAAGGTTTTCTAGATGTCTTGCAATGCAAACACGGACGATTTGACAGATTCACAAATGTCAAAAATCTAAATGAAAACTGTCTTTTTTCAAAATTCAACCGAGAATTGATTTTGAATTCAAGCGGACACTGACTAAACAGAATCAAGTCGAGTCTTGAGGCTCCTTTAAGATTCCCATCCTTACCTGTGAGCCAGAGGCGGAGGGCTGGGGTCTGGAGGCCGGGGCTCCTCGCTGGATCCAGAGCTGCTGTCCTGCTCCCTCTTCCTCTTGTTGGTTGGCTGTTAGTGAGATGGACAGAGAGAAAAGGAAGGTTAGGTTTGGTTGAACTCTTTAAGTTAAATCCCTTTGAGACTGATGCAGTAGAGTGGCATAAATCAAACTGATCATCATGTTAGGATAGAGCAGGTCTGACTGTACTGACTTTGTATTTTTATGCTATCAGGCTCTGCTTGTTCCAGTTTGTTTTTTGCTGAAACATTTCCTTGTTTTCTGTTTTCTTAAATATTTACAATTAACAGTAACTGGTATTGCAATAAAATCAAAAGATATTCTACAAAGCTTTGTTACATCCAATCCAGTCAAATATTAGCTTCAAACAAAGGTGTGTTATATATTTTTGTTTTTAGGATTACAACAACTATGTGAAAATGGACATTTTTTGTGACCAGCCGCAAAGAAAAATCAAGCCACAGAATGCATCTATTCATTTTCGTGCGGGGCCTGGTTAGCAGGCTGGGCAAGATACTACAGACATCCTTCTCCCCGGCAACGCCATCCAGCTCCCTCTGGGGATCCTGAGGCGCTCCTACACCAGATGAGGAGATATATAATCCCTGTTCTGGCTCTAACCCTGGGTCTCCTACCAGTTTAATGTGCCCAGAAAACCTCGAACAAGAGGCACCCAGGACTGTCAGGACCTATCCTGATCAGATGCCCGAACCACCAAATGCATTGCTTTGATTTCTGTAGCTGTCAAACAAGACTTATAACAAAGGTTAACATCACACATCTGATCCAAAAACCACACAGTAATACAACTGAGCTGAACTGAGATTTAATATACACTTGTTTATCTTCACTGCAGTAACCATCACAGATATCAAGGCAACCCTCATGTCAGTTTCACATAAACTGGTGGTTTCAGTTAAAAAAATCACTGGTTTCTTTGCTGCAAAACCACAAGTTATAGCATTAAAAGTGGCAATATGAAAATTAGAAACTTAAACATCTTTTGAATGAATGACAAAATCATACATTCAGTGGGAAACATCTTGAGAGAAAATCCAGTAATGTCCAAAAAAACAATACATGCATGATCTTTTTACTTGTTGTGATCAAAGGTGCCAAAAGAAAAAAAACAAACTGTTTTTCCAATATGCTACCTCTGAATGCATGAGAGTGTCACACATTTCATTTACCCTAAATGATGTCAACATACACTTTCAGTTTGCTTGTTCCATTATCTTTGCAGGCTTGTTTTGTTTTGTGAAATTTTAATTTTGTTACTTAATGTTAGCTTGTTAATAGTGACACTACAAATGTGAACTCCAGCCTTCCACCTTCACAGTATTTGAGTAGAAACTTGAAATTTAAGAAAGTCTCAAAGGACTTTCAAAGTGTTTAAAATTAACAATCATTGTCTTTTAACTCTATCTTAATTATTTGATGTTAGGGTTAGACTGAAATATGATAAATAGAAACACAAATTCATGAACTAGAGCTAAAAATAAGTTAGAAAACAAACTTGCCACAACCACAGTGGGAATTAATAATAAAAATAAACTACAAATAGCATTACATTAATTTAAAACGGTTATATACTTATATTTTCCATGTTAAAATTGTACCGCTGAGATTGTTCACTGGTCCGCGGTTGTTTTTGCAGTTGAAGCTTTAAGCTAGCAAGTATGGAAGTTTGTCACCTGCTAGCTAAAATAAAGTTAGCAAACAAACTTTACACAACGACCATGGGAATATCTAACGAAAAGAAACCAATTACATGAATTATGACTGTTAGATACTTATATTTTCCATGTTGAAATAATACAAATTAGATCATTCAGTGGTCTGTGGCAGCTGTTTTTGCATTTTAAGCTTTAAGCTAGCAAGTACAGAACTTTGTCACCTGCTAGCTAAAATTAGGTTAGCAAATAAACTTTACTTGAAACAAACATATTTAATGAAAACTAAACTGCGAAAAGCTTTACAACGATTTACAATTGTTAATTCTTACAGTTTTAGATGCAATTTAAGTCAGTCACTGGTCCATTGCGGTCCTTGGTTGAAGGTTTTAGCTAGCCGGCTTGAACTATGTTAAATGCTAGCTAAAATTAGGTTAGCTAACACGCTTTGCTCGACGAATAACTAAAGAAAAGTTTCAATTTATTTATAACGGTACATATTCTTACCTTTTCCATGGTGAACAGTAAAACTGAGATCAGTTTCTGGTCTCTTGGGGTTGTCTCTGTGGTCTCTGGTTTTAGCTCGCTAGCTCAGTACTTCTCTCTCTGAAATCAGGAGTGAAATGGTGCCGAATGTTAGAACCTCCAGTATATATATGCATTCCATAGAATCCCAGCGTCATCAAAGCAACAAGAATGACGCGCTATTGATGTTTTTGCATATTTTTATCTGAACACCACAGAGGTTTTACAATAATTGTACAAGTTATCCCCTCACTAATATGAAAATATTCTACAGTAACAGTGTGTGTTGCATACAATCATTGATATATGTATTGTTCAACATCAGTTTTCTTGTGCTGCATTCAGACACCTTTCATAAGCTATTTAACCCTTTGAAACCTGAGCAAATTGGTTTGCTTTCTTCCAAAAACTTGTTTTACAAGCGTGGAGGAATGATTAGAAACTTTAAAAAACAGTGGGGAAATGTCCAGAAAACTGTATTTATAACTATGAGAATGATATATTTACAAACATATTTTATTATTATACTGTTCTGCACTGTTTTGGGTTGTAATTTCTGGATTTGTTTTGTTTTTTTACTTTTCTCTTGTCCTTGTTTTTCTTGTAATTCTTTTTTTTTTTTTTTTCATTTTTACTGTTTCATGCTGATTTTTTTGCAATGTCTCAGTTGCTTGTTGCCTTCTCCCTGTTTTTGAGAGAAATCACAACAATTTGCTCAGGTTTCAAAGGGTTAAGCAAAACTTGTGCTAGAATCCAACAAATAGATAATTCTGTAATTGCTAAACAACAATTTGAGGTCATGTCATACATACATTAGTAGTGCACCCAAATACTGCACTGCTGGTAAATATCTCATTATAAAAACCTTAATTTGTGATTCTTTAGTGTCTCTTTAAAGCTCAAGTTCACACCTTGATCTGCAGCTGGATTCTTCATGTGTCTGATGACCAAAGGTACACACTGTTTCTCAAGTTCCCAGCCCACATCTGTCAAGGATCACTAGTCTGGAACAGAAAACATTTCTATACAAACAGCCTTAACCCCACAAGTGCTTCAGCAAACATAGGCTGGCATACTGTGGGATAGTGTATGTTAAAACATGATTCAATAAACATGGCCCTTTACATTCAGATGACATTACAACCATCATACCATATAAAAATCTTCCACAATATGTCTGATGCTCATACTGCTTCCCATAGGTGACTACACTACAGTACACTGACTCCTAATTCATGCTGCTGTCAAAGCCATATTTTTAGTGTTGACAGATGTGTATTTTATTTTTTTATGTTGTGTTTTAATTCAAATCTTCGTCTTGCCAATGTCACCGTCTTGTCAATTTCTTGCAAAATTAGGAGACAAACTTTACTTTCTTGTGAGCCATCTGTTGCTCGTTGCCTTTTTCCCATGTTTTAAAAGAAACCAAATGAACACAGCACAAGAAAACTGGTGTCAATCTAGCTTTCAAAGGGTTAAACACTAATATTAACCCTTCGGTCCCACTTTAAAAAATGTATACTCTTCCTCCTTACACGCAAAAATGCATCAAAAACAAAAAGGTCAGTCAATAAACCGCTGTAAAAATATGATGGATTAATATTATTTTATGATTTATTTTGTTAAATGTTTTAAACAACTTCAGTCCTGATCGAAACGGTCAATTGTTTATTTATTTTAAGAAGATTAACCCTTTAAATGCCAGTATTTGTGATCATACCACTATATTGATTGAAGGAAAATATAATATACTGGAAATATATTAATATACTTGAGGGTAGGGGGATTTCTCTTTCATAATAATTGAAGGTTTGATTATTTTTCTGATTAACAACCATGTATTTGTTAATATTTTTAGAATTTTAACCACTTTTATTGTAGTTTTTGGTACACCCTCTAAGAGTATGTTACCTTATTTGGCACTGGAAATAAATACATCATCAAAAAGAACAAGATTTGTTTTTCAACATTCAACATGAAATTCAACACACAAAAATTCAAACTGAACAAATCCAGAACAGAAACTGTAGTCTATGCTAAACAAAGTGAGGAGCGGGCTGACTTTTTTATAGTTTGTCTCCATGCTGTGCCTTTGCAGCACTGCAGGTTCCCCTGCTGTTCTAATGGTTGCAGAGGTCATGTTGATATGCATATGACTAATTCAAAGGACTATCAATATATGCATCAACCACTGTTTCATTTAGGGGATTTGACTTTACTCTTTCCAGGCAACCTGATAGAATCAGGACTGAAAAAACATGTAGGACTATCATAACCACACGTCTTTCTCTCTCTCTCTCTCACACACACACACACACACACACACACACACACACACACACACGACTGAATCAACTAAAAACGAGAAAAGGCTAAAATTTTGAAGCCATTGCTTCATCCTGAAGCAAATATAACACATGATTTTATGTTGCAAGGACCACAGCATCAAAAATGACAGATTTTTATATGGGTTTAAATCAGACCATTAAGAATACAGGATTTGAGTGTCTGCATTATAACTACAAACACAACACACTCACATACACACAAATTTATCAATACACACATACACACCACACTCTGATGCTCCTACCAACACACTCCGACAGTTGCATAAAGTGTTATTTATCATATTAACCTGCAGTAGACAATAAAACAGCAAAGCTGGTAACCTGGTTAATTGTATTTAATTGGTCCAAATGCCAAAAATGAGAAAACTGCTTGAACAGCTGAGTAATATTAAAAATTAAAAATGTCAAACCAGATAAACAGGATAAAAAGTTTTATGAAGAAAATGAATAATTGATGCAGTAGCAGCAGCAGGATTAAAATATGTGGTTTGAATGGAAGTCTACTACGCAAAAATGCGTTAAAGGAGGACGAGTGTAACAATTTTGTGTCCACAGTGTATTATTGGACATATTATAGGAGCAGTGGTTGGACATGACAGATGTGTGTGAAGTACACACATCTGCAAAATCTCATGAAAAAATAAAATTTCATGGAAGTTTAGCATAAGTGAAATACATTAAAACTTTTCAGTTTTATTAGTGGGCTGATCTTTATATGGTGCAGTCAAATTTAATCAAACCCTCAGAAACTCATTCAATCCAAAGATTAAAAAAAAGTTTTCTCTGTGTGAAGGGTATCATCTGAACATCACTCCCACTGAGTGGCAAACATTCAGCATCTGTCTTCATATAGAAAAGACAAACTTGGACATGTTTTGTCTAAATTGTGAGGAGCTGTCGGACAGTTGACTGCGCAAAGATTTAACGGCACGTAAATGAATGAATATATTCACCATTCTTAAATTCAGAGCTGGTCATTTGAAAATGTCTGGAGCAGCAGATGGAGATGGAGAAACAGAGGAGGTGGCAGCAGTTGGTACTGGAGGTGTAGAAGCAGTGGGGACAGCTGGGACATCTTGACAGAGAGATGATGATGATGATGATGATGATGGGTCTCTGCTGGATAACTAAATCACATAAAATCAAGAGAATAATAAGTCATCATAATGATCACACTGTGCCATTACTTGAAGGTTTTGCCATTCAAAGAAATATATACCTTTGCAAAATGAAATCCACACACACAACTCTGTGTTCCTCCAAACAGAGATATCTGGCCTCTGTGCTGGAGCGGACACTTCTTCATCTGGAAGAGATCAAACAACACAAATACAACTGCAATACACACTTCAGATGATGCACCAGTGTCATGACCTGGCTCAAGCAGTCACAACAACAAGCAGTCTGCAAGTTGCTCCTTTGTTGCAGTCCACATGATCTGCTGGATGAGCTTCGAGTGGATGAGCTCCTTGATTCTGCTGATTTCCAGGCGCCGTCTCTTCTCTGTGACTGATTTTGTGGATTTGACAGCATCCAAAAGAGAGTGGTTACCTGTTATGCACACAATTGGCAAACCTTTTTGTGTGTCACCTGTGGTAAGCTCTGAGAAAAGTGTGGCCAAGAAAACAGCACTGTCAATGCCATCTGCAAGAGCTAAAGTCTCTCCGCCAAAGTACTGCGGACAACTCTCCGGATTCTCTTGGACTGCCAGCATAGAGGTGAGAATCTTCCTTTTCTCCCATTAAGCGTGACGAGGTGTCCACCCTGAGTCCCTGCATCGGAAGGTTACCCATTGAGGAATCACTAAACACCACTAGTTTTAGGGAGCTGTCTTCTCCTGGGTGCTGAAACCTTCAGGTCACTTCTTCTGATTTCAGTTTTCTGATTAGTTTGTTTGCTCAGTGCAGAATCTGAACAGTAGCATGTTTTGTACTGGATGCCAGCATGGAGATGTCACACATAATGTCCGGCAGACTCTGCGTTGCCACCCACAATATTTGGCCAATCTTTGAGCTGAGCATCTCAGTTTTGCTTTCAGTTAAAGGATCCTCTCTCTCTATTGCTCTGGTGGGGTCTACAGGGATAGGCTGCAGATTTCTTATGTACATACTTTGTTTCACCTGTATCTCATCCTCCAGAGAGTGGATCTCCGTTCCAATGTAGCTGAAGCTGTCGTTTTCTTCACGTCCAACTTGAAAAACAGCTTTCAAGTGAGGGATGACTGTTGAGGAGACTTTATTTGTACCAGCCCAAATGAAATCATCAATGTGACAGGCAAGGACCCCATCACACTGCAGGACTCTTCCAGCCAGTAGAACACTGCTGGATCAACTTTTCACACAGTGGCTCCCAACTTCTGCATCGTGTCTTTTACTCTGTTGTAGCAACACAGAGAGGCATCAGTGAGACCATAAACACATTTTTTCAGCTTCCACAGATGTCCTTGCCTCTGGGCTTCTTGAGGAGGCTTGATAAACACATTTCGAGTCAACTCTTCACCTTGCAGAAATGCTGCTTTAATGTCCATAGAATTCAGCTGCCATTTGTTTTGACATATGACAGCCATTATCATTTTCAGGGACTCTGAGGCACAGCTAGCTGAGTCTTTCTGGAGCTCCTCACTGATCATTTCCTCAAAGCCTCTTGCAACTAGTCAAACTTTGGATACAACACCATCAGATGTTTCCATGAATGTGCACGCCCATCTTGTAGAGACACATTTGTGGTCTTCATCCATCACCTCTTCAAACACGTCACTCTTTTTCCAGTTGTTCAATTCAGCATGTTTGGCAGAGGAGAAAATGTCATCATTTACAACAAGTATTTCATCTTTGTGGCTGTCAGTGCACAACTCTGCTTGCTCAGCTGTAACTATCTGAAGATCATTCACTTGTTCAAAGTTAACTGATCCTGTTGTGCCAGTGATTTCCTCAGGCCCTGTGTTCTGCAGATTGTACCAGTTCTTGTGTGTTCCTGTTGCCTTCCCTGCCCTACTGAGGATTTTTCCTGTGTGTGCTTGGCCACTGTCATTGTCTGTAAAAGTTACCACATTTTGAACTTCAGACTTTCAGAAGCCTTGTCTTGGTGTGTTTGTGTTGTGTCAGAACTTCCATGCTGAGCCCCTCGAGGCTGTTCTGTTGTCTGAGAGGAGTCACTGTCATCCTCTGGATCCAGGAGCTCATGATCTGTAGTAGTTTCGTCCTGACTTTCATTTTCAGTATCAAAGTTATCATTTAGCTCAGTGTCTGGTGATGCCTTTTGATTTTCAGGTCTCTCTGTTTGAGTGTCTGCATCTGTAAGCCCTGCCTGAGGAACATCTACCTTTCCAAGCCTGGAGTGATGTACACGAACATAGGTGCCTCCATGTCGTACAAATATCGCTGCTCCATCATTGCTCCATCATGCATTCAGCATCATTGTTACCTGAGCAGGTCGGCAGTTTTTCAAGTCTGTCGACTGAGACGTGTCCAAATTGCCTGTGGAGCTTCAATAACGCTTTAAGTTTGTCTTGTGTTGTCATGTTTTCTGTCATTGTGACGATTTCATCCTCATTTGGGGTCTTATTTTCATCCAGGTTGCTGTCATCTTTTATTTTTACACAGTAGTGTCCTGACGATGTTAGTTCAAGTTTGACTGTTTGTTTGAACATAGTGGCTTCATCATTTTCACTGTCCAAAACTGCACTTGCTCTTTTCAGTGATGGCGATCTTTGACCTCTTTTAGTCATGCCATCATCCTTATTCAAGTCCTCCGCAGCTATTTCCAGCGTGCAGTCCCTGGCTCTTCCTGTTAGCGACAGGGCTACTGCCAATGCCTGCTTCTTCTTTTCCAAGTCGGTAACCAGCCTCCAAATTTTGACCTCATTTTTCCAGCTTTCGTATGATTTCTTCTCGTCAAACAATTGCAGAACTTTATAATTGCCAGCAGCCATCCTCTGCTACCAATGTTGCAATGTTACAACCACTATATCCACAATAGTGCGCCCTCTATCAAACATAACCAGAAAAGGACATAGCACTGAACAAAAAAGCCATAACAACTTCTCTAGAGAAACCCGTGTGTGTGTGTGTGTGTGTGTGTGTGTGGTGGAACTGCCACTCAGTATACTTTACCTGATGGTGCAATGAAGCCCACCAACCCCAAACCTGCACCATCACTCATCTGCAATGGGAATCCAAGCGGCCATGTTTACGGTCGGCCTGCCCAACTCGGAGAGTGTTGCCTGCAAGCCCAAGTACAAGTTGCCAGGTCTGCGGCATCACTCCTGCTCCTCCCTCCCTCCTTGCAGCGGGCCAGAAGCAGATGGCTGGTGGCGTTCCAGGCGTCTCCCCCGGTTCCTCCGTCTCCATCTCAGCCTCCTTGCACGAGGCTGTTAGAGAGAGGGGCAGAGGAGGAAAAGGTACAAACAAGTCAAACAACTTCAGTCAGAAGAATGAGACAAGTCATTTGGGTTGTGGCAGGTCCATGAGGTCACTCTGACAACAGAAGACCATTCACAAGTCAGTCCTGTTTTTTGAAGGACAAAATACATCCAAGTCAACTTTCTCCTGTTAAAAGTCTGTGCACTAAAAATGCCTACTGGGATTCTTCAGTTAGTCATTTCCTGTATTGTGCTGGAGAGGATACTTCTCAATCTGAAAGACTTCAAACAAGGCAAATACTACTGCAATACAAAATTCACATGTACTACAAAGTGTTTGCTAGAACGTGATTTAAAATTCACAGTTTTACCTGCTGATAAAGATATTTTCTTCTGTCTTGATACTGGCCTGTTTCCAGCTTCAGAGAGTCAAATTCCTGTGGCAGCAAACCTCCTGCGCCTGGCCGTCCACTCATCATCATAACCGTTATTATTAAATAACATTTATAATGACCTTGCTAGAAAATGCTGTCCAGTTCTTGTTGCAGTAATGTCAGGATTTTAGAACTGTGATTAAATAGAGTCAGCTAGCCAGTGTCATTTTAATCACTGAAAGCGGCAGTAAGTGACTGTGAAATATACAAAGCTACCTCTATGTTTTGGACAGTGCTGCTCGCTAAAAAGAAAGAGAGAAACAACTGTTTAAATTTGTTGGAACATGGTTAAATTATCACATTAATGAAAAATAGCTCTCAGACATTATATTAAAAAAATGACTATAAGATAAAAGTAGAACAGAGTCAAAGTTGGAAATTATATTTAAAGTAAATATAGAAATTTACCAGCCTCGCAATACAATTTTTGTCTGATGAGAAAAGCAAATCTAGCAGCTATTTGTATATTTTGCCAGCATTTGGCTGGTGGCTGGTGCTAATTTCCATCCCTGGAGTGTAGCCAGCAGAGCCTCCTAAAGTCCTTTCCCTCTGTTATAAAGCCATTACAACAGCCTCTCTTACTGCCAACACTGCTCCTTCACAGCTTCTATTGATTTTACTACCAGGACTAACTCTGCTGTTAACTTGATACCAGTGTTATTAGCTCTTATACTTAGCTCTGATGCTTACAGCGAGTACTTCTACAACCCAAACTAGCAGAAGTATTGTTACTGCTACCATGTAAGCAGTAAATGTCTAAGTGAGACTGAGGTGACTTAACCTGATAATTAGAGTGGGCGTCCACATAATTTTGGCCATATGGTGGACCTGTTTATGGTGGACCTGTTGACCACTAAACCATCTAAACTGTGTTGCTGCTGAACTCGCTCTGATGACTCAATAACAGACAGAAATGGCTTTAGGACTCGTGTTGTAACAAATGATTCTGGTGTACACTGTTTACATAAACTATACCTTGCTGACTTTGCTGCTACTAATCACACCACTGTGTCACTCTTGCCTTGTCATTTTCACTGTTTCTTTTTTATTTCTATTTAAATCTCTTTTTAACTTACCTGTACCTGAGCCTTACAGTTGACCTGTTAACATCTCTGGCATTGTGTACTTTTTTTTGCACCTTATTGATAATCTTTACAGTTTTTTATTTTTTGCTTTATTTACAGGTTATATATATTTGCACTCTCTTCTTCTTCTTTATAGTAAAACTGTTGTACAACAAAATCCCTCTGACAAAACAAAATACTATCTTTTTACCTTCTCTATATATCTGGACCTATTACTTTCTTTCTGCTGCTGCAACACCTGAATATCACCTCTGGGAATCAATAGAGGTTTATCTTATCAATCATTTTATTATGGACATTATATGTAGAGGAAATTATCAGCAGCTTGTTCAGCTTAACACTTTGTTTGTAAATGCAATGCATCATTTTCTCAGGAGGATTTTGGCAGCAGCAGCTGATCAGCACAGAGACACACAGACAGGTGAGCTGCAGGCTCTCAGGTGAGCTCTGATGTCATCAGCTACCTTCAGGCTGCAGGAAAATCACATTTGTTTCTCAAATCAAATAAATAAAAAAATGATTAATTTTATCATTACTTAGCTTAAAAAAATTACGGCTAATTGATTTACTGTAGTACTTGACAAATATCTGCTTCCTGTTGTTCACACACTAGTTTTACAATCTAACACTGGCCTGTTCTTTTTACTGTAGCAACAGAAAAAAGACGACAAACTTAAACTTTTTCTTTTTTAAAGAAAATATAAAAGGACAAACTTGATGGCATACTTATCATAATTTATGTAAGATAAGATTTTTTTTTATATCAGATTCTAAAATTTGAAGATGCTGTAAAATAAACATTTCAAAACATATGTGTTAAGAAATTAGGAAAGTTTTATTAATGATGTATTTGCTAATGCTTTTCTTTTTGTTAGATAAGTTGTAACTATTGAGTAACAGTTACAGAAGAAACAGAAGAAAAACGCTTTGAGTGGGTCTAACCCACCATAACCAAGACTTATCATGACTCAGCAACAGTAACAAGAGTAAGAGAAGGAAAGAGCTTCAGGAGGATCCGCCCACCCGAACCCGAACGCTTTGGAAATGTTGCATCCAAACATGGTTCTTGTTGTTTAGAGGATAATTTGCTATCAAATACTAGTTTATTGTCTCTAAAAACAAATGAATAACAAAGTAACAAATGAAATAGATATTGTAAATAACAGCATTAGAAGAATTACATCAGCTTAAGTTAAAAGGGTTTTGAGTGGAACATTTTCTTCAGACCTTCCTGAAGCCTTTTCCTTCTTCTACACTCTTTTAATGAATACATATTTGAAGATATACATTTAATTAAAATTAAATAGTTAGTTAAAATACTTTCAAATACTTCAAACATCCTTAATATCAAACTTCTAAAGGTAACTTTTGTTTTTGTTTTTTAAGAAACAGCGATATGACAAAAGGCTTTTCATCACTTATGGACATCCTAAAGCTTTGAATATAAATCCTTAAATTTGTAAAATTAGATGCTTTTTATTTAAGAAACATTTCAAGAAATGGCAGAGGAGACTTATCCTAACTCAGTAACAGTAACAAGAGGAAGACAAAGAAAGGGTTTTAGGAGGCTCCGCCCACCCTAACCCTAACCCTCTGGAAATGATCCATCCAAATACAACAAACCAACAACAATGTAAAACTGATCTGTAAACTAATTCTAATTCACTAATTCAAAAACTGAGATTTAAATCAAACAAACATTACAAACAAAGATTATTTACACAAGAGTATTTCTTGTTCTCTTTGAGTCATTTTAATAAACTAAACATTGCTTTGAAACTGAAAAAATACTGGAACATTTCCTGAGAGCCTCCTAATGCCTTTCCTTCTTTTACACTTTTCTCAAAATGTTTTAATTATTTTTTTTTTGGATGAAGCTTTTTCAAGAAAGACAAAAGATTAATTATCATCATAATCATTACTTATTTACAACCTAGACTATCTTAAACATAGCAATATTTATTCAGAATCTAAACTTAACACCTACATCCTAAACTTATCAATATCTCATCTTTAAAATGTTATTTACAGCCTCAACTTATCAATATCTTATCTTTAACATTAGTTATTTACAACCTAAACTTATCTCTTGTCTATAAGCTAAACTAATCAATACTTATGCAAATCTTAAACTTACCATTTGTTAATTTCATTCTTATCCTTAACTTATTAATATCAAAAACTTATAATGACTTGTTTACAACCTAAACTTATCAATTAACTACAACTGAAACTGATCAATACTTATCAACATTTAAAACTTAGCTTTCATTACTTTTATTATCTTAAACTTATCAATATCTAAACTCATCATGACTACAACCTAAAAGTCAAATCAATATCTCATATCTTATAAATATCAAGTTTCTAAACTTATCAGTGTCTTCAACTTATAACAACTTATCTAAAACAAATTACTACTTATCAATATCTTATCAACTTATCAAACTTATCAATACATCTATATACAAATGTTTTTTTGGGGTTTTTTTTTTTTATAAAGCAGGAAAATAAAGAGCTGGAGAGAAAGATTTATAAACGTGTGTGTGTGTGTGTGTGTGTGTGTGTGTGTGTGTGGAATTGCCACTAAGTATACTTTACCTGATGGTGCAGTAACGCACGCCCTTTACCTGAGAGGAGTTTCACAGCTCCACACTGTAAGGAGAGTTAACCCACCAACCCCAAACCTCAGACATCACCTGAGACTGACTAGCAAGTGGAACCCATGTGGGCATGGCCACAGTAGGCCTGCCCAACACGGAGAGTGTTACCTGCACATCAAAGCGGGCGGTCGCGAGGTCTGCGTCGCCCTCCGGCAGGTGGCTGGTGGCGTTCAGGCGTCTCTGCGGCGCTCTCTCTCTCGGTCTCGATGGCCCAAATGGGCAGCTGTTTTAAAAGATGGGCAGAGGGAAAAGAGTCAGAAAAAGCTCCAACAAGTTCAGGAAGAAGAATGAGACGAGTCATTTGGGTTGAGGCAGGTCGTGGAGGTCACTCTGCCGACAGAAACACCACGACCATTCACAAGTCAGCCCTATTTTCTTGAAGGAAAAGTAATCCCTCCACATGAACTTTCTCACGTTAAACCATGTGCTCGAAAAATGCCTACTGGAATTCTTCTATGAGTGATTTCCTGTATTTTCACAATCACTGTATTACTCCACAGAAGGCACTTCTCTGTGTGTGCACATTTACAGCAGAGTGTTAGGATGGACTACTTACTCCCGTCGGGGCAGCCTCCTGCTCTCCACCCTGTGGGCCTGAGGTGGACGGCTGAGGACTGGAGCTCCTCTCTGGCTGAACAGGGTGCACCTGTGAGCAGGGGTGGGGACAAGAAAAGGTTTTCTAGATGTCTTGCAATGCAAACACGGACGATTTGACAGATTCACAAATGTCAAAAATCTAAATGAAACATATTGACCCCTTTTCTTATCATTCAATCAGAAATCCAACAGAAACAGAATCAAGTCGAGTCTTGAGGCTCCTTTAAGATTCCCATCCTTACCTGTGAGCCAGAGGTGGAGGGCTGGGGTCTGGAGGCCGGGGGCTCCTCGCTGGATCCAGAGCTGCTGTCCTGCTCCCTCTTCCTCTTGTTGGTTGGCTGTTAGTGAGATGGACAGAGAGAGAAAAGGAAGGTTAGGTTTGGTTCAACTCTTTAAGTTAAATCCCTTTGAGACTGATGCAGTAGAGTGGCACAAATCAAACTGATCATCATGTTAGGATAGAGCAGGTCTGACTGTACTGACTTTGTATTTTTATGCTATCAGGCTCTGCTTGTTCCAGTTTGTTTTTTGCTGAAACATTTCCTTGTTTTCTGTTTTCTTAAATATTTACAATTAACAGTAACTGGTATTGCAATAAAATCAAAAAGATATTCTACAAAGCTTTGTTACATCCAATCCAGTACAAATACTAGCTTCAAACAAAGGTGTGTTATATATTTTTGTTTTTAGGATTACAACAATGTGAAAATGGACATTTTTTTTTGTGACCAGCCGCAAAGAAAAATCAAGCCACTGAATGCATCTATTCATTTTCGTGCGGGGCCTGGTTAGCAGGCCGGGCAAGATACTACAGACATCCTTCTCCCCGGCAACGCCATCCAGCTCCCTCTGAGGATCCTGAGGCGCTCCTACACCAGATGAGGAGATATATAATCCCTGTTCTGGCTCTAACCCTGGGTCTCCTACCAGTTTAATGTGCCCAGAAAACCTCGAACAAGAGGCACCCAGGACTGTCAGGACGCATCCTGATCAGATGCCTGAACCACCAAATGCATTGCTTTGATTTCTGTAGCTGTCAAACAAGACTTATAACAAAGGTTAACATCACACATCTGATACAAAAACCACACAGTAATACAACTGAGCTGAACTGAGATTTAATATACACTTGTTTATCTTCACTGCAGTAACCATCACAGATATCAAGGCAACCCTCATGTCAGTTTCACATAAACTGGTGGTTTCAGTTAAAAAAATCACTGGTTTCTTTGCTGCAAAACCACAAGTTATAGAATTAAAAGTGGCAATATGAAAATTAGAAACTTAAACATCTTTTGAATGAATGACAAAATCATACATTCAATGGGCAACATCTTGAGAGAAAATCCAGTAATGTCCAAAAAAGTTCTAATAATTCAAATTTCTTAATAAAAATGTTCATTTACAATATTTATCATTACAATATGCTAACAATACATGCATGACCTTTTTACTTGTTGTGATCAAAGGTGCCAAAACAAAAAAATCAAACTGTTTTTCCAATATGCTCCCTCTGAATGCATGAGAGTGTCACACATTTCATTTACCCAAATTGGTGTTAAAAATTTAGGCTGTCAGTTTGCTTGTTCCATTATTTTTGCAGGCTTGTTTTGTCTTGTCAAATTTTAATTTTGTTATTTAATGTTAGCTTGTTAATAGTGACACTACAAATGTGAACTCCAGCCTTCCACCTTCACAGTATTTGAGTAGAAACTTGAAATTTAAGAAAGTCTCAAAGGACTTTCAAAGTGTTTAAAATTGACAATCATTGTCTTTTAACTCTATCTTAATTATTTGATGTTAGGGTTACACTGAAATATGATAAATAGAAACACAAATTCATGAATTAAGAGCTAAAAATAAGTTAGAAAACAAACTTGCCACAACCACAGTGGGAATTAATAATAAAAATAAACTACAAATAGCATTACATTAATTTAAAACGGTTATATACTTATATTTTCCATGTTAAAATTGTACCGCTGAGATTGTTCACTGGTCCATGTTGTTGTTTTTGCAGTTGAAGCTTTAAGCTAGCAAGTATGGAAGTTTGTCACCTGCTAGCTAAAATAAAGTTAGCAAACAAACTTTACACAACGACCATGGGAATATCTAACGAAAACAAACCAATTACATGAATTATAACCGTTAAATACTTATATTTTCCATGTTGAAATAATACAAATTAGATCATTCAGTGGTCTGTGGCGGCTGTTTTTGCATTTTAAGCTTTAAGCTAGCAAGTACAGAACTTTGTCACCTGCTAGCTAAAATTAGGTTAGCAAATAAACTTTAATTGAAACAAGCATATTTAATGAAAACTAAACTGCGAAAAGCTTTCCAACGATTTACAATTGTTAATTCTTACAGTTTTAGATGCAATTTAAGTCAGTCACTGGTCCATTGCGGTCCTTGGTTGAAGGTTTTAGCTAGCCAGCTTGAACTATGTTAAATGCTAGCTAAAATTAGGTTAGCTAACACGCTTTGCTCGACGAATAACTAAAGAAAAGTTTCACTTTATTTATAACGGTACATATTCTTACCTTTTCCATGGTGAACAGTAAAACTGAGATCAGTTTCTGGTCTCTTGGGGTTGTCTCTGTGGTCTCTGGTTTTAGCTCGCTAGCTCAGTACTTCTCTCTCTGAAATCAGGAGTGAAATGGTGCGAATGTTAGAACCTCCAGTATATATATGCATTCCATAGAATCCCAGCGTCATCAAAGCAACAAGAATGACGCGCTATTGATGTTTTTGCATATTTTTATCTGAACACCACAGAGGTTTTACAATAATTGTACAAGTTATCCCCTCACTAATATAAAAATATTCTACAGTAACAGTGTGTGTTGCATACAATCATTAATATATGTATTGTTCAACATCAGTTTTCTTGTGCTGCATTCAGACACCTTTCATAAGCTATTTAACCCTTTGAAACCTGAGCAAATTGGTTTGCTTTCCTCTTAAAAACTTGATTTACAAGCGTGAAAGAATGATTAGAAACTTAAAAAAAAAATTGGGAAAACGTCCAGAAAACTGTATTTATAACTATTAGAATGATATATTTACAGACATTTTTATTATCATAATGTTCTGCACTGTTTTGGGGGTATTTTTCTGGTTTGGTTTGTTTTTACTTTTCTCTTATTTTCAGGTATTTTTCTTGTAATTTTTTTTTTTCATGCTGCTTTTTTTGAGATGTCTCACCTGCTTGTTGCCTTCTCCCTGTTTTTGAGAGAAATCACAACAATTTGCTCAGGTTTCAAAGGGTTAAGCAAAACGTGTGCTAGAATCCAACAAATAGATAATTCTTTAATTGCTAAACAACAATTTGAGGTCATGTCATACATACATTAGTAGTGCACCCAAATACTGCACTACTGGTAAACATCTCATTATAAAAATCTTAATTTGTGATTCTTTAGTGTCTCTTTAAAGCTCAAGTTCACACCTTGATCTGCAGCTGGATTCTTCATGTGTCTGATGACCAAAGGTACACACTGTTTCTCAAGTTCCCAGCCCACATCTGTCAAGGATCACTAGTCTGGAACAGAAAACATTTCTATACAAACAGCCTTAACCCCACAAGTGCTTCAGCAAACATAGGCTGGCATACTGTGGGATAGTGTATGTTAAAACATGATTCAATAAACATGGCCCTTTACATTCAGATGACATTACAACCATCATACCATATAAAAATCTTCCACAATATGTCTGATGCTCATACTGCCCCCCAGAGGTGACTACACTACAGTACACTGACTCCTAATTCATGCTGCTGTCAAAGCCATATTTTTAGTGTTGACAGATGTGTATTTTATTTTTTTATGTTGTGTTTTAATTCAAATCTTCGTCTTGCCAATGTCACCGTCTTGTCAATTTCTTGCAAAATTAGGAGACAAACTTTACTTTCTTGTGAGCCATCTGTTGCTCTTTGCCTTTTTCCCATGTTTTAAAAGAAACCAAATGAACACAGCACAAGAAAACTGGTGTCAATCTAGCTTTCAAAGGGTTAAAACACTGATATTAACCCTTCGATCCTACTTTAAAAATGTATACTCTTCCTCCTTACATGCAAAAATGCATCAAAAACAAAATGGTCAGTCAATAAACCGCTGTAAAAATATGATGGATTAATATTTTTTTATGATTTATTTTGTTAAATGTTTTAAACAACTTCAGTCATGATCAAAACTGTCAAATGTTTATTTATTTTAAGAAGATTAACCCTTTGAATGCCAGTATTTGTGATGATACCACTATATCTACTGAAGGAAAATATAATATACTGTTAATATATTAATATACTTGAGGGTAGGGGGATTTCTCTTTCATAATAATTGAAGGTTTGATTATTTTTCTGATTAACAAACAAGTATTTGTTGCAGAGGTCATGTTGATATGCATATGACTAATTCAAAGGACTATCAATATATGCATCAACCACTGTTTCATTTAGGGGATTTGACTTTACTCTTTCCAGGCAACCTGATAGAATCAGGACTGAAAAAACATGTAGGACTATCATAACCACACGTCTTTCTCTCTCTCTCTCTCTCTCTCACACACACACACACACACACACACACGATTGAATCAACTAAAAACAAGTAAAGGCTAAAATTTTGAAGCCATTGCTTCATCCTGAAGCAAATATAACACATGATTTTATGTTGCAAGGACCACAGCATAAAAAAATACAGATTTTTATATGGGTTTAATGGATTAATATTTTTAATGATTTATTTCGTTAAATGTTTTGAACAACTTCAGTCCTGATCGAAACTGTCAAATGTTTATTTATTTTAAGAAGATTAACCCTTTAAATGCCAGTATTTGTGATCATACCACTATATTTATTGAAGGAAAATATAATATACTGGAAATATATTAATATACTTGAGGGTAGGGGGATTTCTCTTTCATAATAATTGAAGGTTTGATTATTTTTCTAATTAACAAACAAGTATTTGTTAATATTTTTAGAATTTTAACCACTTTTATTGTAGTTTTGGGACACCCTCTAAGAGTATGTTACCTTATTTGGCACTGGAAATAAATAAATCATCAAAAAAGAACAAGATTTGTTTTTTCAACATTCAACATGAAATTCAACACACCAAAAATTCAGACTGAACAAATCCAGATCAGAAACTGTAGTCTATGCTAAACAAAGTGAGGAGCAGGCTGACTTTTTTATAGTTTGTCTCCATGCTGTGCCTTTGCAGCACTGCAGGTTCCTCTGCTGTTCTAATGGTTGCAGAGGTCATGTTGATATGCATATGACTAATTCAAAGGACTATCAATATACAAGGCTAAAATTTTGAAGCCATTGCTTCATCCTGAAGCAAATATAACACATGATTTTATGTTGCAAGGACCACAGCATGAAAAAATACAGATTTTTATATGGGTTTAAATCAGACCATTAAGAATACAGGATTTGAGTGTCTGTATTACAGCTACAAACACAACACACTCACGCACACACACTCAAATTTATCAATACACACATACACACCACACTCTGATGCTCCTACCAACACACTCACACAGTTGCATAAAGTGTTATTTATCATATTAACCTGCAGTAGACAATAAAACAGCAAAACAGGTAACCTGGTTAACTGTATTTAATTGGTCCAAATGCCAAAAATGAGAAAACTGCTTGAACAGCTGAGCAATATTAAAAATTAAAAATGTCAAACCAGATAAACAGGATAAAAAGTTTTATAAAGAAAATGAATGATTGATACAGTAGCAGCAGCAGGATTAAAATATGTGGTTTGAATGGAAGTCTACTACGCAAAAATGTGTTAAAGGAGGACGAGTGTAACAATTTTGTGTCCACAGTGTATTATTGGACATATTATAGGAGCAGTGGTTGGACATGACAGATGTGTGCAAAGTACACACCTCTGCAAAATCTCATGGCAAAATAAAATTTCATTAAAGTTTAGCATAAGTGAAATACATTCAAATGAAACGTTTCAGTTTTATTAGTGGGCTGATCTTTATATGGTGCAGTCAAATTTAATCAAACCCTAAGAAACTCATTCAATCCAAAGATTAAAAAAAGTTTTCTCTGTGTGAAGGGTATCATCTGAACATCACTCCCACTGAGCGGCAAACATTCAGCATCTGTCTTCATATAGAAAAGACAAACTTGGACATGTTTTGTCTAAATTGTGAGGAGCTGTCGGACAGTTGACTGCGCAAAGATTTAACGGCACGTAAATGAATGAATATATTCACCATTCTTAAATTCAGAGCTGGTCATTTGAAAATGTCTGGAGCAGCAGATGGAGATGGAGAAACAGAGGAGGTGGCAGCAGTTGGTACTGGAGGTGTAGAAGCAGTGGGGACAGCTGGGACATCTTGACAGAGAGATGATGATGATGATGATGATGATGATGATGATGATGATGGGTCTCTGCTGGATAACTAAATTACATAAAAGCAAGAGAATAATAAGTCATCATAATGATCACACTGTGCCATTACTTGAAGGTTTTGCCATTCAAAGAAATATATACCTTTGCAAAATGAAATCCACACACACAACTCTGTGTTCCTCCAAACAGAGATATCTGGCCTCTGTGCTGGAGCGGACACTTCTTCATCTGGAAGAGATCAAACAACACAAATACAACTGCAATACACACTTCAGATGATGCACCAGTGTCATGACCTGGCTCAAGCAGTCACAACAACAAGCAGTCTGCAAGTTGCTCCTTTGTTGCAGTCCACATGATCTGCTGGATGAGCTTCGAGTGGATGAGCTCCTTGATTCTGCTGATTTCCAGGCGCCGTCTCTTCTCTGTGACTGATTTTGTGGATTTGACAGCATCCAAAAGAGAGTGGTTACCTGTTATGCACACAATTGGCAAACCTTTTTGTGTGTCACCTGTGGTGAGCTCTGAGAAAAGTGTGGCCAAGAAAACAGCACTGTCAATGCCATCTGCAAGAGCTAAAGTCTCTCCGGCCAAAGTACTGCGGACAACTCTCCGGATTCTCTTGGACTGCCAGCATAGAGGTGAGAATCTTCCTTTTCTCCCATTAAGCGTTGTTGCGTGTTGCCTGGTTTTGTGTGTACATTAAGCACTGTGTCGTCGCCGTTGCTGCGGTTGCTGTCCTCCTCTCTCTCTCTCTCTCTCCCTCTTTTCTGAGCACCTGGTGCCGATTCCTTCATTCAGGAGGGCAGGTAAGGGGGTGAGGAGGGGGAGGCTCTCTCTCTCTGAGACGCACGCCGCACAAGGAGGAGGCGGCACGGCAGCCTGGTTTGTGAGGATTCTCTCTCTGGGTTTTTGTTTCATCTCTTTTACCCCGGCATGTCTAGATTGCCGGGTTTTGTTGTTTTAGTTTGTTATGTTAGTTTGGTGCTTCGCGTCTACTGCCTCGAGTTTCCCAGCAACTGGGACGAGGAGGTCCATCTTCTCCTATTTGCTGTTCGTGAAGTGGTTCAGGAGTCGCTGGGTTTTAGTCCGGCAGAGCTCGTGTTTGCGCACACGATGCGGGGCCCTCTCAAGCTCCTGCAGGAGAAGCGGCTGGGTGATAGTGAGCCGCAGAATCTGGTTGCTTATGTGTGCACCTTTCTTTTTAAGCTTCATCGTGTCTGTGAGTTGGCTAAGCAGAACATGTCCGCTGCACAAGCGAAATGAAGTCCTGGTATGATGCAGATGTGAAAAGTCACAGTTTCAGTCCTGGGGACAAAGATTTGGTTTTGTTGCCCATTCCCGGTTCGTCTCTGCAAGCACGACACAGCGGGTCTCATGTTGTTCAGGAGAGGGTGAATGACCGTGACTCAGAGCGAAGTCGGCTTTGTCATGCTAACATGCTTAAACCGTATCTGGACAGGGACACTGCCCCGCTGTCATCTGTCAAGGTGGGGAAAACTGTCCTGTCGCTGTCCAGTGCTGAACCCATCGACCAGGTCGGGGCTGCTGTGGCGCTGTCCGGTGTTGATCTGTCTGAGCCCGCGTCTGCAGTGTCTGATGTGGATGATGTTACGGGTCCGTCTAGTGCTGTTGTTCATGGACAAACTCTGAGGTGTTGTCTAAACTTGACAGTTGTTTTGTCCATTTGGCTCAGTCTCAGCACGAGGATGTGGTCCGTTTAATCACCTCGTATGTGTCTTTGTTTTCTGATGTGCCGTCCCGAACCCATGTGTTGCAGCACGACATTGATGTGGGGGATTCTCATTCAATTAAGCAGCATGCGTATAGGGTAAATCCAGATGAGCGTGTGCGTTTACAGGAACAGGTTGATTGTTGCAGAATGGCATCGCAGAGCCTAGCTGTAGTTCGTGGAGCTCACCGTGTCTGCTAGCTGATAAGTCTGATGGCACTGATCGGTTTTGTACAGACTTTCGTGAGGTGAATGGGGTCACGAAGCCGGACTGCTATCCACTTCCTCCTGTCGAGGATTGTGTTGATCATGTTGGTGGTGCCCGGTATGTCACCAAGCTGGACCTGTTAAAAGGTCACTGGTGCCACTGACTCCTCGAGCGAGGGAGATCTCCGCTTTTGTGAACCCCGATGTTTTCCTACTGTATACGGTGATGCAATTCGGCATGCGTAACGCACAAGCGACGTTTCAGCACCTTGTGAACACTGTTCTGTCGGGTCTTTCAGGCTGTGATGCTCATTTGGATGACATTGTCGTATATTCTGGGTTTTGGGATGAACACATTCAGCAGCTGGTGTCTGTGTTCGAGCGTCTGCGCGACGCCAACCTCACTCTGAAACTGGCGAAATGTGAATTCAGCCAGGCTACTGTGACGTCCCTTGGTAAGGTAGTGGGTCGGGGCCAGGTTAAGCTGGTGCACTCGAAGATTGAGGCCATCCTGTCCTTCCCGCTCTGGATTCAAAGGCGTGAGCTGGGCGGGCTACTACCGTAGCTTTTTTAAGAACTTTTCGGCTGTTGCTGCTCCCCTCACTGACCTGTTGAGTCCCAAGGTCCGTTTCCATTGGTCTGATGGTTGCCAGCACGCGTTTGAGTGCATCAAGGCATTAATGACCAATGCCCCTGTTTTGGCCGTGCCTGTTTTTGAACGCCCTTTTAAAGTGGCAGTTGGGGGTGCGGTCCTTCTTCAGGTGGGAGACGATGGGGTAGACCATCCGGTCTCCTAGTTTTCTAAGAAGTTCAACTGACACCAAGGAGTGTATTCAACTGTGGAGAAAGAAGGCCCTTATTTTGGCCCTTCAGAATTTTGAACTTTATGTTGGCTCCGTGAGCTCTCCGATTGTTGTTTTGTGTGTATTCACAATCTCAGGGTGGGGGTGTTGCGTGCCGCCCGGTTGTGTGTGTACATTACACACTGTGTTGTCGCCGTTGCTGCGGTTGCTGTCCTCCTCTTTCTCTCTCTCTCTCTCTCCCTCTTTCCTGAGCACCTGGTGCCGATTCCTTCATTCAGGAGGGCAGGTAAGGGGGTGAGGAGGAGGAGGCTCTCTCTCTCTGAGACGCGCTGCATGAGGAGGAGGCGGCACGGCAGCCTGGTTTGTGAGGGTTATCTCTGGGTTTTTGTTTCTTCTCTTTTACCCCGGCATGTCTAGATTGCCGGGTTTTGTTGTTTTAGTTTGTTATGTTAGTTTGGGTTGGGGGTTTCCAGTGTTTCAGTTTTCGGTCTTTGTTTCTAGTTAGTCTTCGTTTCTGTTCTTTTAGGGAGTTAGGGGAAAGATGCTGAGTCTGACGTCGTACTGGCTCAGCGGCTTTCCACCTTTTTGCTCCTTTTGGCCGGAACCTCCATCCCTCTTGATTTGTTCTGTTGATTGTTTGTTAATTTGTTTCTTCTTCATTTTTCAGAGAGCCATCACGAAGTTACTTTACCAGTATTGAATAAAGTTTTGTCTTAATTCGGTATTCAACTGTCTGGCGGCCTTCATATGCTGCAGTCTTTGTTGAGCTGTTTTGTTAGTTTTGTTCTAGGCCGTAACAAGCGTGACGAGGTGTCCACCCTGAGTCCCTGCATCGGGAAGGTTACCCATTGAGGAATCACTAAACACCACTAGTTTTAGGGAGCTGTCTTCTCCTGGGTGCTGAAACCTTCAGGTCACTTCTTCTGATTTCAGTTTTCTGATTAGTTTGTTTGCTCAGTGCAGAGTCTGAACAGTAGCATGTTTTGAACTGGATGCCAGCATGGAGATGTCACACATAATGTCCGGCAGACTCTGCGCTGCCACCCACAATATTTGGCCAATCTTTGACCTGAGCATCTCACTTTCACTTTCAGTTAAAGGATCCTCTCTCTCTATTGCTCTGGTGGGGTCTACAGGGATAGGCTGCAGATTTCTTATGTACATACTTTGTTTCACCTGTATCTCATCCTCCAGAGAGTGGATCTCTGTTCCAATGTAGCTGAAGCTGTCGTTTTCTTCACGTCCAACTTGAAAAACAGCTTTCAAGTGAGGGATGACTGTTGAGGAGAATTTATTTGTGCCAGCCCAAATGAAATCATCAATGTGACAGGCAAGGACCCCCATCACACTGCAGGACTCATCCAGCCAGTAGAACACTGCTGGATCAACTTTTCACACAGTGGCTCCCAACTTCTGCATCGTGTCTTTTACTCTGTTGTAGCAACACAGAGAGGCATCAGTGAGACCATAAACACATTTTTTCAGCTTCCACAGATGTCCTTGCCTCTGGGCTTCTTGGGGAGGCTTGATAAACACATTTCGAGTCAACTCTTCATCTTGCAGAAATGCTGCTTTAATGTCCATAGAATTCAGCTGCCATTTATTTTGACATATGACAGCCATTATCATTTTCAGGGACTCTGAGGCACAGCTAGCTGAGTCTTTCTGGAGCTCCTCAGTGGTCATTTCCTCAAAGCCTCTTGCAACTAATCAAACTTTGGATACAACACCATAAGATGTTTCCATGAATGTGCACGCCCATCTTGTAGAGACACATTTGTGGTCTTCATCCATCACCTCTTCAAACACGTCACTCTTTTTCCAGTTGTTCAATTCAGCATGTTTGGCAGAGGAGAAAATGTCATCATTTACAACAAGTATTTCATCTTTGTGGCTGTCAGTGCACAACTCTGCTTGCTCAGCTGTAACTATCTGAAGATCATTCACTTGTTCAAAGTTAACTGATCCTGTTGTGCCAGTGATTTCCTCAGGCCCTGTGTTCTGCAGATTGTACCAGTTCTTGTGTGTTCCTGTTGCCTTCCCTGCCCTACTGAGGATTTTTCCTGTGTGTGCTTGGCCACTGTCATTGTCTGTAAAAGTTACCACTTGTACGATTTTGAACTTCAGACTTTCAGAAGCCTTGTCTTGGTGTGTTTGTGTTGTGTCAGAACTTCCATGCTGAGCCCCTCGAGGCTGTTCTGTTGTCTGAGAGGAGTCACTGTCATCCTCTGGATCCAGGAGCTCATGATCTGTAGTAGTTTCGTCCTGACTTTCATTTTCAGTATCAAAGTTATCATTTAGCTCAGTGTCTGGTGATGCCTTTTGATTTTCAGGTCTGTAAGCCCTGCCTGAGGAACATCTACCTTTCCAAGCCTGGAGTGATGTACACGAACATAGGTGCCTCCATGTCGTACAAATATCGCTGCTCCATCTTGGCAAATGACCACACCAGGATCCTTCTGTTCAGTACCATCAACCCGCTTGTAGTAGACTTTATCCCTGTGTCATATCTGTCATGGACTGGTCATAGTTGTTTACGCAGGGCTCTTCTGATCCTCTCAGAGCATTCAGCCTCTGCAAATGCTTTCCTTGCAGCGTGTAACACTGTGATGTTCTTGGAAATCCAGGTGCTCATGCTGGTGCTGTCCAGAGCTGGGGGCTTATCAGTGAGCACTGAGAGCAGATTTGGGTTCTGCCCAAATACCAACTGGTAGGGACTCTAGCCATGTACGTTGTGCATGGAGCTTTTTGCCATAAAGGCCCAGTCTAAGGCTGTTTTTCAGTCACATTCATTGTCTCTTTTCACTCTCAGTAAGATTTCAGTGAGTGTTTGATTATGCCTTTCTAAGAGGCCGTTGCTCCATGGGCTGTGTGCTGCAGTAGTTTTCACTTCAATGTTAAAATGCTCAGCCATGTCTCTCATCTCCTCATTGTTGAATTCCCTCCATTGTCACTGAACAGTCTGCGTGGAGGGCCATGAACACTTATCCAGCAGTGAATAAAGTGCTTTACGATCTCTCTGGGTTTCTTGGAGGTGACAATGCTCCCTGCACTGAAACCTGGAAAATGATCAACTGCATGCAGATACCAAACTCCTGGCTCTAGTTCATGCAAGTCAACAGCTACAGTTTCATTATAGCTTGAGGCCATAGGCAAACCCAGCGCTGGCTTTGGCTTTGCTTTGCTGTATCTGATGCATGTCTCACAGCTTTTTACAATGTCCTTGAGGATTGTGTTGCATTCAGCATCATTGTTACCTGAGCAGGTCGGCAGTTTCTGAAGTCTGTCGACTGAGACGTGTCCAAATTGCTTGTGGAGCTTCAATAACACTTTAAGTTTGTCTTGTGTTGTCATGTTTTCTGTCATTGTGACGACTTCATCCTCATTTGGGGTTTTGTTTTCATCCAGGTTGCTGTCATCTTTTATTTTTACACAGTAGTGTCCTGACGATGTTAGTTCGGGTTTGACTGGTTGTTTGAACATAGTGGCTTCATCATTTTCACTGTCCAAAACTGCACTTGCTCTTTTCAGTGATGGCGATCTTTGACCTCTTTTAGTCATACCATCATCCTTATTCAAGTCCTCCGCAGCTATTTCCAGCGTGCAGTCCCTGGCTCTTCCTGTTAGCGACAGGGCTACTGCCAATGCCTGCTTCTTCTTTTCCAAGTCAGTAACCAGCCTCCAAATTTCGACCTCATTTTTCCAACTTTCGTATGATTTCTTCTCATTAAACGGTGGCAGAACTTTATAATTGCCAGCAGCCATCCTCTGCTACCAATGTTGCAATGTTACAACCACTATATCCACAATAGTGCGCCCTCTATCAAACATAACCAGAAAAGGACATAGCACTGAACAAAAAAGCCATAACAACTTCTCTAGAGAAACCCTTGTGTGTGTGTGTGTGTGTGCGCGTGTGTGTGTAGGTGTGTGTGTGTGTGTGTGGTGGTGGAATTACCACTCAGTATACTTTACCTGATGGTGCAATGAAGCCCACCAACCCCAAACCTGCACCATCACTCATCTGCAATGGGAATCCAAGCGGCCATGTTTACGGTCGGCCTGCCCAACTCGGAGAGTGTTGCCTGCACGCCCAAGTACAAGTTGCCAGGTCTTGCATCACTCCTGCTCCTCCCTCCCTCCTTGCAGCGGGCCAGAAGCAGATGGCTGGTGGCGTTCCAGGCGTCTCCCCCGGTTCCTCCGTCTCCATCTCAGCCTCCTTGCACGAGGCTGTTAGAGAGAGGGGCAGAGGAGGAAAAGGTACAAACAAGTCAAACAACTTCAGTCAGAAGAATGAGACAAGTCATTTGGGTTGTGGCAGGTCCATGAGGTCACTCTGACAACAGAAGACCATTCACAAGTCAGTCCTGTTTTTTGAAGGACAAAAATACATCCAAGTCAACTTTCTCCTGTTAAAAGTCTGTGCACTAAAAATGCCTACTGGGATTCTTCAGTTAGTCATTTCCTGTATTGTGCTGGAGAGGATACTTCTCAATCTGAAAGACATCAAACAAGGCAAATACTACTGCAATACAAAATTCACATGTACAACAAAGTGTTTGCTAGAACGTGATTTAAAATTCACAGTTTTACCTGCTGATAAAGATATTTTCTTCTGTCTTGATACTGGCCTGTTTCCAGCTTCAGAGAGTCAAATTCCTGTGGCAGCAAACCTCCTGCGCCTGGCCGTCCACTCGTCATCATAACCATTATTATTAAATAACATTTATAATGACCTTGCTAGTAAATGCTGTCCAGTTCTTGTTGCAATAATGTCAGGATTTTAGGATTGTGATTAAATAGAGTCAGCTAGCAAGTGTCATTTTAATCACTGAAAGCGGCAGTAAGTGACTGTGAAATATACAAAGCTACCTCTATGTTTTGGACAGTGCTGCTCGCTAAAAAGAAAGAGAGAAACAACTGTTTAAATTTGTTGGAACATGGTTAAATTATCACATTGACTAAATAGCTTTCAGACATTATATTGAAAAATGACTATAAGATAAAAGTAGAACAGAGTCAGGGTTGGAAATTATCTTTAATGTAAATATAGAAATTTACCAGCCTCGCAATACAATTTTTTGTCTGATGAGTAAAGCAAATCTAGCAGCTATTTGTATATTTTGCCAGCATTTGGCTGGTGGCTGGTGCTAATTTCCATCCCTGGAGTGTAGCCAGCAGAGCCTCCTAAAGTCCTTTCCCTCTGTTATAAAGCCATTACAACAGCCTCTCTTACTGCCAACACTGCTCCTTCACAGCTTCTATTGATTTTACTACCAGGACTAACTCTGCTGTTAACTTGATACCAGTGTTATTAGCTCTTATACTTAGCTCTGATGCTGTACATCTTACAGCGAGTACTTCTACAATGTAAACTAGCAGAAGTATTATTACTGCTACCATGTAAGCAGTAGATGTCTATAGTGAGACTGAGGCGACTTAACCTGATAATTAGAGTGGGTGTCCACATAATTTTGGCCATATGGTGGACCTGTTTATGGTGGACCTGTTGACCACTAAACCATCTAAACTGTGTTGCTGCTGAACTCGCTCTGATGACTCAATAACAGACAGAAATGGCTTTAGGACTCGTGTTGTAACAAATGATTCTGGTGTACACTGTTTACATAAACTATACCTTGCTGACTTTGCTGCTACTAATCACACCTCTGTGTCACTCTTGCCTTGTCATTTTCACTCTTTCTATTTTATTTCCATTCAAATTTCTGTTTCACTTACCTACTTATCTTGGATTTCCACCAGGTTTTGTGTACTTTTTTGGCTTCTTATTGATAATCTTTAATCTTTGTTTTTGCTTTATTTGCACATTAAATATTTGCACTCTCTTAATCAATTTATATTTTAATATATACATAGTTAAATTTAAATAGTGAGTAAGATTTAGAGAAGCCCAAAGTTTTAACAAATATGTGTAAATTTGTGGGGTTTGTTTTTGTTTTTTAAAGAAACAGAGAGAAATATGACAAAAGACTCATCATTACTTAAACACTTAAAGAAATGGCAGAGAAGACTTATCATAACTCAGTAACAGTAACAAGAGTCAAAGAAAGAAAGTGTTTTAGGAGGCTCCGCCCACCCTAACCCTAACCCTCTGGAAATGATCCATCCAAATACAACAAACCAACAACAATGTAAAACTGATCTGTAAACTCTTAAAATTGCTTTCAACTTATTTCTAACTTAAAAACTGAGATGTAAATAATAATTTTAAAAAGACTATAAATACATTTTCAAAGAGTATTTCTTGTCCTTTATCGAGTAATTATAATAATCTAAATGATGGTTTTAAGTTGAAAGAATGAATGGAACATTTCCTGCAGACCCTCCTGAAGCCTTTCCTTCTTTTACACTTTTCAAATTTATTTTTGATGAAACGTTAAAAGAAAGTGGAAGAGGATAAAACAGTTATAACACTTATCTTACTATCTACATTTTTTAAGAAGATAAAAGAAGACTTCAGAGCTTTTTAATAACTTGTCTACGTCTTAAACACACCATTACTTATCTATAAACCCAACTCATCACTTATCTATATCCTTAACTCATAAATACTTCAAAATAAATACAAAAAATGCCATTACTTATTGATAACCCAAATTCAACATATGTCTATATCCTAAACTCATCACAAATTTATTAATAATCACACTAATACTTATGGATTTTGTTAACATTTGTGGCACTGTGTACTTTTTTCACCTTTCTGATAATCTGTATTTATATTTTGATTTCTTTGCACTTTACATATTTAGACTCTTTCCTGCTTTTCACTGCAACTGCTGCAAAACAATTTCCCTCTGGAGGAAGTACAATCTCATATTACTTTTATTAATTTATTGCTTAATTTCTCTATTTACCTGTACTAATTAGACTTATCTGATCTCATTTTATTTGTATGGCTCATTATGTTATGGGAATGATTTGTAAGGTAAATTAACAACAGCTAACCCATTGTTCTTGATATACCTGTTATGCTAGTTGTTGCTTCGTCTTGTTATTTATTTAATAATTGGTTTTATTGCACAGTTTTAATTGTTCTCTTTTTATTTTTTGTAACACACTGTCAGCTACACATCCTAAATTAAAGGCACTAAATTAACTTCAAAATTATTGATATTTTAATAATTGGATGGCTTGTTAATATAAAAGTAAGCTGTTTTCTGTGCTGGTGAACTCGCTCTAATGTCTCAGTAACAGAAGCAAAGGGCTTTAGGAGGGTCCAACCCTCCCTAACCCAAACCCTTTGGCAATGTTCCATCCAAATATCTGCTTCCTGCTGTTCAAAATGCAATACTTGATACCAACCAGGGAAGAAAATGCCAGAAGCAAGGCAGCCAATCAAAGTGTTTTTTCCACTTTCAGCCACAAGAGGTCAGGAGTGCACAGTACAAGCTCCATAACAGGTTCCCAGTGGAGTTACTGGTCACTGGTGGAACTATGGAGCATGTTTTGATCACTGGGCTCCAGTTTAGTTTGTGTCTTGTGCTCTACTAGCATGTGTAAAAGGACATATATGTACGTGAGTGACACCATACATATTTCTATTGTCCCAAAGACAAATCAATTCATATTACTGACCTGTTGTGTAAACATGGATGTAAAAAAGTGCAAATTCACCACAATCAATTATTCAGTCCTTAAATATATCTTAATATCCAAATTTACACTCTCTGTGATGATGATGACTGAGGGAGACAAGACTCGGAGCTGTTTATTTAGTCTCTAAGTCAGCTGCACAGCTCAGTATCCTGATGACTTTCACAATAAACTGCTAAGATTGAACTCTACTCTGACAAAAGAGTACAGGCTGTGATATTAGTGAATGACACCTGTGAACTCCTGACCTCTCGTGGCTGAAATCAGATCAAATACACATCAAATTTGTTGCATCATGGGAAATGATTTCTGTTCAGTCATTACATGAACATAATGCAGTGTAGGAAAAACAGCTGGAATATTGCCAGTAGACCCTCCTAAAGTCCTTTGACTCTCTTTCTGAAGTCAGTCCTCAGGTTTCTATTTCTGTTTGTGAAGTTTGTTTTTTTTAATAAAATGTTCTGCTTGTGATCTAATGTCACACTGATGACTTATGTCTCTGTCACAGAAGAACAGCGTTTTGAAATAATACAAGTATTATTTCATTATTATTAGAATAACACACATATCATATTATTAGAACCCTTTGGAAATATTATATCTTAAGATATGCTTCCTGTTGTTCTCACACTAGTTTTACAATCTAAACAGGCCTGTACTTTTTACTGTTTCTAACGAAAAAAAACCCAACAAATTTTGAAACTTTTAAAAAAAGAAAACCTAGATGAGACAACTTCTTGGCAAACTTACCATTATTTATGGAAATTAATATTTAAACAAATAAATAAATAAACATTCCTAATTTGAAAAATGTTGTGAATTATAAAAAACGTGTGTAGAAATTCAATAATTTTTAATAATGACCTATAACTATATCTATCTATAGATGGGTTGCAACAACTGAATAACAGTTACAGAAGTCAGAGAAGAAAAAGAGCTTCAGGAGGCTCCGCCACCCGAACCTGAACCCTTTGGAAACGTTCAATCCAAACATGGTTCTTGTTATTTAAATGATAATTTGCTATCAAACACTAGTTTGTAGTTTTTGAAAATTGTTTTCAATTACTCATCAATACAAATTAAAAAAAATAATTTATTTTAACAAATAATTTAGATGTTGTAAATAATGACTTTAGAAGAATTACATCAACTACAGTGAAAAAGGGATTTGAATTTCATGAAGACCCTCCTGAAGTCTTTTCCCTCTTTTAATGAATGTATATTTTAATATATATACAAAGTGAAATTTAAATTGTGAGTTAAAAGATTTTCTGTTACAGTTAAAAATCCTGAAGTTTTAACAAATAAATAGAAATTTGTGAGGGGTTTTCCTCTTCTTTTTTCTTTGTTTTGTTTAAGACACCGCACAATATGACAGAGGAAACTACTTAAACATACTAAAGCATTTAATTTATATATGTTAATTTGTAGATTTAGATGTTTTTTAAAGAAACATTCAAACAAATGGCAGAGAAGTCTTATCATTACTCAGTGACAGTAACAAGAGTAAGAGAAGGAAATGATTTTAGGAGGGTCCCCCCACACTAACCCTGACCCTCTGGAAATGTTCCATTTCAATTTATCAAAGCAACAACAATGTAAAACTAATCTGTAAACTTTTAAAATTGCTTTCAATTTATTTTTTAATCTGAAACTCAGATGTAAATTTAAAAAAAGTCTAAAATAAAGAGTATTTCTTGTCCTTTTTTTGAGTCATTAAAATAACCTACACATAGCTTTAAAAGTGAAATAAGACTGGAACATTTCCTGGAGACCCTCCTAAAGTCTTTCCTTCTCTAACACTTTCTATTTTTTAATGAAGCTTTTTCAATAAAGTGAAGGAAAAAAGATTAATAACACTAACCTTTAAAATTTACAAATAAGCTTTTTTTATTTTCAGTGGAGGAAAGGGAAAGAGTTGAAAGCCTTATAAGTAGTTATCTACATCCTAAACTTACCATTACTTATAAATGACCTAAACTTAACACTTACTTTATTCTACAGTGTCCAACACTTATCAACATCTAATCTTACCATATTACTTATTTATAACCTTAACTTATCACTTAACTATAACCTAAATTAATCAATACTTATCTCAAAGACAATTATTGACAATACAGATATCAAATTTACCATTAATTACTTGTAATCGTATCCCAAACTTATCAATACATTAAAATTATCCTGACGTTTTTACAATCTAAACTTTTCAATACTTGTTTATAGCTTATACTTAACTTTGCTTATTTACAAAATCGACTTATCACTTATCTATAACCTAAACTTATCAATACTTATCCTGATCTTAGTTACTTTAAATCCTATCTGAAACTTACTTATACAATAGTACAGTTATAGTTATATAACTTATAACTTATTCTTGTCATTACTAACAACCTAAACGTTTCACTTATCTTTAACCTAATTGATACTTATACTATCTTAAACTTACTACTGATTACTTATAATTCTATCACAATCAATATCTTCAACTTACCATTTATCTACAACCAAAACTTATCTTAAACATATTACTACCTATTAACATATTTTCTTATCAACCTATCAATACGTCTACATACAAACACTTTTTTTTTGTTTGATTTTCGTTTTTTTTTTATAAAGCAGGAAAAAATAAAGAGCTGGAGAGGTACATTTCAAAACGTGTGTGTGTGTGTGTGTGTGTGTGTGTGTGTGTGTGTGGAATTGCCACTAAGTATACTTTACCTGATGGTGCAGTAACGCACGCCCTTTACCTGAGAGGAGTTTCACAGCTCCACACTGTAAGGAGAGTTAACCCACCAACCCCAAACCTCAGACATCACCTGAGACTGACTAGCAAGTGGAACCCATGTGGGCATGGCCACAGTAGGCCTGCCCAACACGGAGAGTGTTACCTGCACATCAAAGCGGCGGTCGCGAGGTCTGCGTCGCCCTCCGGCAGGTGGCTGGTGGCGTTCGGGGCGTCTCTGCGGCGCTCTCTCTCTCGGACTCGATGGCCCAAATGGACGCAGCTGTTTTAAAGATGGGCAGAGGGGAAAAGAGTCAGAAAAAGCTCCAACAAGTTCAGGAAGAAGAATGAGACGAGTCATTTGGGTTGAGGCAGGTCGTGGAGGTCACTCTGCCGACAGAAACACCACGACCATTCACAAGTCGGCCCTATTTTCTTGAAGGAAAAGTAATCCCTCCACATGAACTTTCTCACGTTAAACCATGTGCTCGAAAAATGCCTACTGGAATTCTTCTATGAGTGATTTCCTGTATTTTCACAATCACTGTATTACTCCACAGAAGGCACCTCTCTGTGTGTGCACATTTACAGCAGAGTGTTAGGATGGACTACTTACTCCCGTCGGGGCAGCCTCCTGCTCTCCACCCTGTGGGCCGGAGGTGGACGGCTGAGGACTGGAGCTCCTCTCTGGCTGAACAGGGTGCACCTATAAGTAGGTATGGGGACAAGAAAAGGTTTTCTAGATGTCTTGCAATGCAAACACGGACGATTTGACAGATTCACAAATGTCAAAAATCTAAATGAAACATTTTGACCCCTTTTCTTATCATTCAATCAGAAATCCAACAGAAACAGAATCAAGTCGAGTCTTGAGGCTCCTTTAAGATTCCCATCCTTACCTGTGAGCCAGAGGTGGAGGGCTGGGGTCTGGAGGCCGGGGGCTCCTCGCTGGATCCAGAGCTGCTGTCCTGCTCCCTCTTCCTCTTGTTGGTTGGCTGTTAGTGAGATGGTCAGAGAGAGAAAAGGAAGGTTAGGTTTGGTTGAACTCTTAAATCCCTTTGAGACTGATGCAGTAGAGTGGCATAAATCAAACTGATCATCATGTTAGGATAGAGCAGGTCTGACTGTACTGACTTTGTATTTTTATGCTATCAGGCTCTGCTTGTTCCAGTTTGTTTTTTTGCCATCAGCTCCTTTCTGAAACCTTTGCTTGTTTTCCGTTTTCTTAAATATTTACAATTAACAGTAACTGGTATTGCAATAAAATCAAAAAGATATTCTACAAAGCTTTGTTACATCCAATCCAGTCCAAATATTAGCTTCAAACAAAGGTGTGTTATATATTTTTGTTTTTAGGATTACAACAACTATGTGAAAATGGACATTTTTTGTGACCAGCCGCAAAGAAAAATCAAGCCACAGAATGCATCTATTCATTTTTGTGAGGGGCCTGGTTAGCAGGCCGGGCAAGATACTGCAGACATCCTTCTCCCCGGCAACGCCATCCAGCTCCCTCTGGGGATCCTGAGGCGCTCCTACACCAGATGAGGAGATATATAATCCCTGTTCTGGCTCTAACCCTGGGTCTCCTACCAGTTTAATGTGCCCAGAAAACCTCGAACAAGAGGCACCCAGGACTGTCAGGACGCATCCTGATCAGATGCCTGAACCACCAAATGCATTGCTTTGATTTCTGTAGCTGTCAAACAAGACTAACAAAGGTTAACATCACACATCTGATACAAAAACCACACAGTAATACAACTGAGCTGAACTGAGATTTAATATACACTTGTTTATCTTCACTGCAGTAACCATCACAAGATATCAAGGCAACCCTCATGTCAGTTTCACATAAACTGGTGGTTTCAGTTAAAAAAATCACTGGTTTCTTGCTGCAAAACCACAAGTTATAGCATTAAAAGTGGCAATATGAAAATTAGAAACTTAAACATCTTTTTGAATGAATGACAAAATCATACATTCAGTGGGAAACATCTTGAGAGAAAATCCAATAATGTCCAAAAAAACAATACATGCATGACCTTTTTACTTGTTGTGATCAAAGGTGCCAAAAGAAAAAAAACAAACTGTTTTTCCAATATGCTACCTCTGAATGCATGAGAGTGTCACACATTTCATTTACCCTAAATGATGTCGACATACACTTTCAGTTTGCTTGTTCCATTATTTTTGCAGGCTTGTTTTGTCTTGTGAAATTTTAATTTTGTTATTTAATGTTAGCTTGTTAATAGTGACACTACAAATGTGAACTCCAGCCTTCCACCTTCACAGTATTTGAGTAGAAACTTGAAATTTAAGAAAGTCTCAAAGGACTTTCAAAGTGTTTAAAATTAACAATCATTGTCTTTTAACTCTATCTTAATTATTTGATGTTAGGGTTAGACTGAAATATGATAAATAGAAACACAAATTCATGAACTAGAGCTAAAAATAAGTTAGAAAACAAACTTGCCACAACCACAGTGGGAATTAATAATAAAAAAAAAAACTTCAAAAAGCACTACATTAATTTAAAACGGTTATATACTTATATTTTCCATGTTAAAATTGTACCGCTGAGATTGTTCACTGGTCCGCGGTTGTTTTTGCAGTTGAAGCTTTAAGCTAGCAAGTATGGAAGTTTGTCACCTGCTAGCTAAAATAAAGTTAGCAAACAAACTTTACACAACGACCATGGGAATATCTAACGAAAAGAAACCAATTACATGAATTATAACCGTTAAATACTTATATTTTCCATGTTGAAATAATACAAATTAGATCATTCAGTGGTCTGTGGCGGCTGTTTTTGCATTTTAAGCTTTAAGCTAGCAAGTACAGAACTTTGTCACCTGCTAGCTAAAATTAGGTTAGCAAATAAACTTTAATTGAAACAAACATATTTAATGAAAACAAAACTGCGAAAAGCTTTACAACGATTTACAATTGTTAATTCTTACAGTTTTAGATGCAATTTAAGTCAGTCACTGATACATTGCGGTCGTTTTTTGTGGTTGAAGGTTTTAGCTAGCCGGCTTGAACTATGTTAAATGCTAGCTAAAATTAGGTTAGCTAACACGCTTTGCTCGACGAATAACGAAAGAAAAGTTTCAATTTATTTATAACGGTACATATTCTTACCTTTTCCATGGTGAACAGTAAAACTGGTATCAGTTTCTGGTCTCTTGGGGTTGTCTCTGTGGTCTCTGGTTTTAGCTCGCTAGCTCAGTACTTCTCTCTCTGAAATCAGGAGTGAAATGGTGCCGAATGTTAGAACCTCCAGTATATATATGCATTCCATAGAATCCCAGCGTCATCAAAGCAACAAGAATGACGCGCTATTGATGTTTTTGCATATTTTTATCTGAACACCACAGAGGTTTTACAATAATTGTACAAATTATCCCCTCACTTTTATAAAAATATTCTACAGTAACAGTGTGTGTTGCATACAATCATTGATATATGTATTGTTCAACATCAGTTTTCTTGTGCTGCATTCAGACACCTTTCATAAGCTATTTAACCCTTTGAAACCTGAGCAAATTGGTTTGCTTTCTTCCAAAAACTTGTTTTACAAGCGTCGAGGAATGATTAGAAACTTAAAAAAAATTGGTGAAGCATCCAGAAAACTGTATTTATAACTATTAGAATGATATATTTACAAACATATTTTATTATTATACTGTTCTGCACTGTTTTGGGGGGTATTTTTCTGGTTTGGTTTTATTTTTTACTTTTCTCCTGTCCTTATTTTCAGGTATTTTTCTTGTAATCTTTTTTTTCCATTTTTGCTAATTTGTGCTGCTTTTTTTGCGATGTCTCACCTGCTTGTTGCCTTCTCTCTGTTTTTGAGAGAACTCACAATTTCCTCAGGTTTCAAAGGGTTAAGCAAAACTTGTGCTAGAATCCAACAAATAGATAATTCTTTAATTGCTAAACAACAATTTGAGGTCATGTCATACATACATTAGTAGTGCACCCAAATACTGCACTGCTGGTAAACATCTCATTATAAAAACCTTAATTTGTGATTCTTTAGTGTCTCTTTAAAGCTCAAGTTCACACCTTGATCTGCAGCTGGATTCTTCATGTGTCTGATGACCAAAGGTACACACTGTTTCTCAAGTTCCCAGCCCACATCTGTCAAGGATCACTAGTCTGGAACAGAAAACATTTCTATACAAACAGCCTTAACCCCACAAGTGCTTCAGCAAACATAGGCTGGCATACTGTGGGATAGTGTATGTTAAAACATGATTCAATAAACATGGCCCTTTACATTCAGATGACATTACAACCATCATACCATATAAAAATCTTCCACAATATGTCTGATGCTCATACTGCCCCCCAGAGGTGACTACACTACAGTACACTGACTCCTAATTCATGCTGCTGTCAAAGCCATATTTTAGTGTTACAGGATACCAGTCACTCCTGTGGAAACTGTGATAGAAATGCATTTCATTTTTTAATGCTTCGTTTTAATTCATATGTTTGTATTGTACCTTGCTTGTGTTGTATGTTTTTCTAATGGAGTTTGAGTCTGACAATAAACATGAAGTTAACTGAACTCATAAATTTGGCAGTCTGGGAAACTGTTGTGAGGTGAGCTTAGCTTTTAGCAGGAGGGCTTCACTTTCTGCTCTGTATGAGAGGGAGATCCTTGTTTAACCCTGATACTTCATCATTTAATGCCTAATTGTGACCCTTAACCTTCCCCCAATGGAGGTAAAAATCTGGGGAAATAGAGAGCAAATCCAAGCTGAAGACCTCAAGGTTTTCATTTGATTATCAATAAACTTCAAGAAAATTCAAGAAAATTACCTTAAAAATAGCAAAAAAAAAAAAAGGGAAAAATAAATGAATACATAAAATAGTTAATGAACTTAAACATTTTCCCCAATTTTAAAAATGAATACTTTTTCATTTACGGGTGCCCCAAAATGAACACTTTTGAATAACTTTATCTCTCCTAAACTAATCTTCAGGTCATTTTCATCTTGTCACTGTTTTCTAATTTCTTGCAAAATTAGGAGACAAACTTTACTTTCTTGTGAGCCATCTGTTGCTCTTTGCCTTTTTCCCATGTTTTAAAAGAAACCAAATGAACACAGCACAAGAAAACTGGTGTCAATCTAGCTTTCAAAGGGTTAAAACACTGATATTAACCCTTCGGTCCTACTTTAAAAAATGTATACTCTTCCTCCTTACACACAAAATGCATCAAAACCAAAATGGTCAGTCAATAAACCGCTGTAAAAATATGATGGATTAATATTTTTTTATGATTTATTTTGTTAAATGTTTTAAACAACTTCAGTCATGATCAAAACGGTCAAATGTTTATTCATTTTAAGAAGATTAATCTTTTAAACGCCAGTATTTGTGATGATACCACTATATTTATTGAAGGAAAATATAATATACTGGAAATATATTTATATACTTGAGGGTAGGGGGATTTCTCTTTCATAATAATTGAAGGTTTGATTATTTTTCTGATTAACAAACAAGTATTTGTTAATATACTCAGAATGTTAACCATTTTTATAATAGTTTTTGGGACACAATCTAAGAGTATGTTACCTTATTTGGCACTGGAAATAAATACATCATTAAAAAAGAACAAGATTTGTTTTTTTTAAATTCAACATGAAATTCAACACACCAAAAATTCAGACTGAACAAATCCAGATCAGAAACTGTAGTCTATGCTAAACAAAGTGAGGAGCGGGCTGACTTTTTTATAGTTTGTCTCCATGCTGTGCCTTTGCAGCACTGCAGGTTCCCCTGCTGTTCTAATGGTTGCAGAGGTCATGTTGATATGCATATGACTAATTCAAAGGACTATCAATATATGCATCAACCACTGTTTCATTTAGGGGATTTGACTTTACTCTTTCCAGGCAACCTGATAGAATCAGGACTGAAAAAACATGTAGGACTATCATAACCACACGTCTTTCTCTCTCTGTCTCTTTCTCTCTCTCTCTCTCTCTCTCACACACACACACACACACACACACACACACACACACACGACTGAATCAACTAAAAACGAGAAAAGGCAAAAATTTTGAAGCCATTGCTTCATCCTGAAGCAAATATAACGCATGATTTTATGTTGCAAGGACCACAGCATAAAAAATTACAGATTTTTATATGGGTTTAAATCAGACCATTAAGAATACAGGATTTGAGTGTCTGTATTACAGCTACAAACACAACACACTCACACGCACATACACACAAATTTATCAATACACACATACACACCACACTCTGATGCTCCTGCCAACACACTCACACAGTTGCATAAAGTGTTATTTATCATATTAACCTGCAGTAGACAATAAAACAGCAAAGCTGGTAACCTGGTTAATTGTATTTAATTGGTCCAAATGCCAAAAATGAGAAAACTGCTTGAACAGCTGAGCAATATTAAAAATTAAAAATGTCAAACCAGATAAACAGGATAAAAAGTTTTATAAAGAAAATGAATGATTGATACAGTAGCAGCAGCAGGATTAAAATATGTGGTTTGAATGGAAGTCTACTACGCAAAAATGTGTTAAAGGAGGACGAGTGTAACAATTTTGTGTCCACAGTGTATTATTGGACATATTATAGGAGCAGTGGTTGGACATGACAGATGTGTGCGAAGTACACACCTCTGCAAAATCTCATGAAAAAATAAAATTTCATGGAAGTTTAGCATAAGTGAAATACATTAAAACTTTTCAGTTTTATTAGTGGGCTGATCTTTATATGGTGCAGTCAAATTTAATCAAACCCTCAGAAACTCATTCAATCCAAAGATTAAAAAAAAGTTTTCTCTGTGTGAAGGGTATCATCTGAACATCACTCCCACTGAGTGGCAAACATTCAGCATCTGTCTTCATATAGAAAAGACAAACTTGGACATGTTTTGTCTAAATTGTGAGGAGCTGTCGGACAGTTGACTGCACAAAGATTTAACGGCACGTAAATGAATGAATATATTCACCATTCTTAAATTCAGAGCTGGTCATTTGAAAATGTCTGGAGCAGCAGATGGAGATGGAGAAACAGAGGAGGTGGCAGCAGTTGGTACTGGAGGTGTAGAAGCAGTGGGGACAGCTGGGACATCTTGACAGAGAGATGATGATGATGATGATGATGATGATGATGATGATGATGATGATGATGGGTCTCTGCTGGATAACTAAATCACATAAAATCAAGAGAATAATAAGTCATCATAATGATCACACTGTGCCATTACTTGAAGGTTTTGCCATTCAAAGAAATATATACCTTTGCAAAATGAAATCCACACACACAACTCTGTGTTCCTCCAAACAGAGATATCTGGCCTCTGTGCTGGAGCGGACACTTCTTCATCTGGAAGAGATCAAACAACACAAATACAACTGCAATACACACTTCAGATGATGCACCAGTGTCATGACCTGGCTCAAGCAGTCACAACAACAAGCAGTCTGCAAGTTGCTCCTTTGTTGCAGTCCACATGATCTGCTGGATGAGCTTCGAGTGGATGAGCTCCTTGATTCTGCTGATTTCCAGGCGCCGTCTCTTCTCTGTGACTGATTTTGTGGATTTGACAGCATCCAAAAGAGAGTGGTTACCTGTTATGCACACAATTGGCAAACCTTTTTGTGTGTCACCTGTGGTAAGCTCTGAGAAAAGTGTGGCCAAGAAAACAGCACTGTCAATGCCATCTGCAAGAGCTAAAGTCTCTCCGGCCAAAGTACTGCGGACAACTCTCCGGATTCTCTTGGACTGCCAGCATAGTGGTGAGAATCTTCCTTTTTCTCCCATTAGCGTGACGAGGTGTCCACCCTGAGTCCCTGCATCGGGAAGGTTACCCATTGAGGAATCACTAAACACCACTAGTTTTAGGGAGCTGTCTTCTCCTGGGTGCTGAAACCTTCAGGTCACTTCTCCTGATTTCAGTTTTCTGATTAGTTTGTTTGCTCAGTGCAGAGTCTGAACAGTAGCATGTTTTGTACTGGATGCCAGCATGGAGATGTCACACATAATGTCCGGCAGACTCTGCGCTGCCACCCACAATATTTGGCCAATCTTTGACCTGAGCATCTCACTTTCACTTTCAGTTAAAGGATCCTCTCTCTCTATTGCTCTGGTGGGGTCTACAGGGATAGGCTGCAGATTTCTTATGTACATACTTTGTTTCACCTGTATCTCATCCTCCAGAGAGTGGATCTCCGTTCCAATGTAGCTGAAGCTGTCGTTTTCTTCACGTCCAACTTGAAAAACAGCTTTCAAGTGAGGAATGACTGTTGAGGAGAATTTATTTGTACCAGCCCAAATGAAATCATCAATGTGACAGGCAAGGACCCCATCACACTGCAGGACTCATCCAGCCAGTAGAACACTGCTGGATCAACTTTTCACACAGTGGCTCCCAACTTCTGCATCGTGTCTTTTACTCTGTTGTAGCAACACAGAGAGGCATCAGTGAGACCATAAACACATTTTTTCAGCTTCCACAGATGTCCTTGCCTCTGGGCTTCTTGGGGAGGCTTGATAAACACATTTCAAGTCAACTCTTCACCTTGCAGAAATGCTGCTTTAATGTCCATAGAATCCAGCTGCCATTTATTTTGACATATGACAGCCATTATCATTTTCAGGGACTCTGAGGCACAGCTAGCTGAGTCTTTCTGGAGCTCCTCAGTGGTCATTTCCTCAAAGCCTCTTGCAACTAATCAAACTTTGGATACAACACCATCAGATGTTTCCATGAATGTGCACGCCCATCTTGTAGAGACACATTTGTGGTCTTCATCCATCACCTCTTCAAACACTTCACTCTTTTTCCAGTTGTTCAATTCAGCATGTTTGGCAGAGGAGAAAATGTCATCATTTACAACAAGTATTTCATCTTTGTGGCTGTCAGTGCACAACTCTGCTTGCTCAGCTGTAACTATCTGAAGATCATTCACTTGTTCAAAGTTAACTGATCCTGTTGTGCCAGTGATTTCCTCAGGCCCTGTGTTCTGCAGATTGTACCAGTTCTTGTGTGTTCCTGTTGCCTTCCCTGCCCTACTGAGGATTTTTCCTGTGTGTGCTTGGCCACTGTCATTGTCTGTAAAAGTTACCACTTGTACGATTTTGAACTTCAGACTTTCAGAAGCCTTGTCTTGGTGTGTTTGTGTTGTGTCAGAACTTCCATGCTGAGCCCCTCGAGGCTGTTCTGTTGTCTGAGAGGAGTCACTGTCATCCTCTGGATCCAGGAGCTCATGATCTGTAGTAGTTTTGTCCTGACTTTCATTTTCAGTATCAAAGTTATCATTTAGCTCAGTGTCTGGTGATGCCTTTTGATTTTCAGGTCTGTAAGCCCTGCCTGAGGAACATCTACCTTTCCAAGCCTGGAGTGATGTACACGAACATAGGTGCCTCCCTGTCGTACAAATATCGCTGCTCCATCTTGGCAAATGACCACACCAGGACCCTTCTGTTCAGTACCATCAACCCGCTTGTAGTAGACTTTATCCCTGTGTCATATCTGTCATGAACTGGTCGTAGTTGTTTACGCAGGGCTCTTCTGATCCTCTCAGAGCATTCAGCCTCTGCAAATGCTTTCCTTGCAGCGTGTAACACTGTGATGTTCTTGGAAATCCAGGTGCTCATGCTGGTGCTGTCCAGAGCTGGGGGCTTATCAGTGAGCACTGAGGGCAGATTTGGGTTCTGCCCAAATACCAACTGGTAGGAACTGTAGCCATGTATGTTGTGCATGGAAGTTTTTTGCCATTAAGGCCCAGTCTAAGGCTGTTTTTCAGTCACACTCATTGTCTCTTTCCACTCTCAGTAAGATTTCAGTGAGTGTTTGATTATGCCTTTCTAAGAGGCCGTTGCTCCATGGGCTGTGTGCTGCAGTAGTTTTCACTTCAATGTTAAAATGTTCAGCCATGTCTCTCATCTCCTCATTGTTGAATTCCCCTCCATTGTCACTGAACAGTCTGCGTGGAGGGCCATGAACACTTATCCAGCAGTGAATAAAGTGCTTTACGATCTCTCTGGGTTTCTTGGAGGTGACAATGCTCCCTGCACTGAAACCTGGAAAATGATCAACTGCATGCAGATACCAAACTCCTGGCTCTAGTTCATGCAAGTCAACAGCTACAGTTTCATTATAGCTTGAGGCCATAGGCAAACCCAGCGCTGGCTTTGGCTTTGCTTTGCTGTATCTGATGCATGTCTCACAGCTTTTTACAATGTCCTTGAGGATTGTGTTGCATTCAGCATCATTGTTACCTGAGCAGGTCGGCAGTTTCTGAAGTCTGTCGACTGAGACGTGTCCAAATCGCTTGTGAAGCTTCAATAACACTTTAAGTTTGTCTTGTGTTGTCATGTTTTCTGTTATTGTGACGATTTCATCCTCATTTGGGGTTTTGTTTTCATCCAGGTTGCTGTCATCTTTTATTTTTACACAGTAGTGTCCTGACGATGTTAGTTCAAGTTTGACTGTTTGTTTGAACATAGTGGCTTTATCATTTTCACTGTCCAAAACTGCACTTGCTCTTTCAGTGATGGCGATCTTTGACCTCTTTTAGTCATACCATCATCCTTATTCAAGTCCTCCGCAGCTATTTCCAGCGTGCAGTCCCTGGCTCTTCCTGTTAGCGACAGGGCTACTGCCAATGCCTGCTTCTTCTTTTCCAAGTCGGTAACCAGCCTCCAAATTTTGACCTCATTTTTCCAACTTTCGTATGATTTCTTCTCATTAAACGGTGGCAGAACCTTATAATTGCCAGCAGCCATCCTCTGCTACCAATGTTGCAATTTTACAACCACTATATCCACAATAGTGCGCCCTCTATCAAACATAACCAGAAAAGGACATAGCACTGAACAAAAAAGCCATAACAACAACTTCTCTAGAGAAACCCGTGTGTGTGTGTGTGTGTGTGTGTGTGTGTGTGTGTGTGTGTGTGGTGGAATTGCCACTCAGTATACTTTACCTGATGGTAAAGTATATCTGGAAGCAGATGGCTGGTGGCGTTCCAGGCGTCTCCCCCGGTTCCTCCGTCTCCATCTCAGCCTCCTTGCACGAGGCTGTTAGAGAGAGGGGCAGAGGAGGAAAAGGTACAAACAAGTCAAACAACTTCAGTCAGAAGAATGAGACAAGTCATTTGGGTTGTGGCAGGTCCATGAGGTCACTCTGACAACAGAAGACCATTCACAAGTCAGTCCTGTTTTTTGAAGGACAAAAATACATCCAAGTCAACTTTCTCCTGTTAAAAGTCTGTGCACTAAAAATGCCTACTGGGATTCTTCAGTTAGTCATTTCCTGTATTGTGCTGGAGAGGATACTTCTCAATCTGAAAGACATCAAACAAGGCAAATACTACTGCAGTACAAAATTCACATGTACTACAAAGTGTTTGCTAGAACGTGATTTAAAATTCACAGTTTTACCTGCTGATAAAGATATTTTCTTCTGTCTTGATACTGGCCTGTTTCCAGCTTCAGAGAGTCAAATTCCTGTGGCAGCAAACCTCCTGCGCCTGGCCGTCCACTCATCATCATAACCGTTATTATTAAATAACATTTATAATGACCTTGCTAGAAAATGCTGTCCAGTTCTTGTTGCAGTAATGTCAGGATTTTAGAACTGTGATTAAATAGAGTCAGCTAGCAAGTGTCATTTTAGTCACTGAAAGCGGCAGTAAGTGACTGTGAAATATACAAAGCTACCTCTATGTTTTGGACAATGCTGCTCGCTAAAAAGAAAGAGAGAAACAACTGTTTAAATTTGTTGGAACATGGTTAAATTATCACATTGACTAAATAGCTTTCAGACATTATATTGAAAAATGACTGCAAGATAAAAGTAGAGCAGAGTCAGGGTTGGAAATTAACTTTAATGTGGATATCAAAATCTAGCAGCCTCTCAATAGATAACCATTGTTTTTTTGTCTGATGAGAAAAGCAAATCTAGCAGCTATTTGTATATTTTGCCAGCATTTGGCTGGTGGCTGGTGCTAATTTCCATCCCTGGAGTGTAGCCAGCAGATCCTCCTAAAGTCCTTTCCCTCTGTTATAAAGCCATTACAACAGCCTCTCTTACTGCCAACACTGCTCCTTCACAGCTTCTATTGATTTTACTACCAGGACTAACTCTGCTGTTAACTTGATACCAGTGTTATTAGCTCTTATACTTAGCTCTGATGCTGTACATCTTACAGCGAGTACTTGTACAACCCAAACTAGCAGAAGTATTATTACTGCTACCATGTAAGCAGTAGATGTCTATAGTGAGACTGAGGTGACTTAACCTGATAATTAGAGTGGGTGACCTGAATATCGCCTCTGGGAATCAATAGAGGTTTATCTTATCAATCATTTTATTACGGACATTATATGCAGAGGAAATTATCAACAGCTTGTTCAGCTTATCACTTTGTTTGTAAATGCAATGCATCATTTTCTCAGGAGGATTCTGGCAGCAGCAGCTGATCAGCACAGAGACACACAGACAGGTGAGCTGCAGGCTCTCAGGTGAGCTCTGATGTCATCAGCTACCTTCAGACTGCAGGAAAATCACATTTGTTTCTCAAATCAGATCCTGAAGACAGACTGTCTACACTGTAATCTGACACTAATCAGATTTAAAACTATAGGAGCCAGTAACTAAGTGCCACGCTCCATCGATTTGCCCTCCAAACAATTGATTTTGACTGAGTGATGTCACAGTAAAGTTGAGCTTTGATTGTAGCATACCTGTTCTACCTCGCCTTTATTTGTTTGTTATTTATTTGATCACTGCTTTTATCGCACAATATTTGCACTTGTTTTTATCTGTTTTAATTTTCTCATGTTTCTGCATGTTTTAGTTACACCCCCTGTATAAAGAGTGCTCAATAAACAAAAAAATGCTTAATTTTATCATTACTTAGCTTCAAAAAAATGACAGCTACTTAATTTCCTGTAGTACTTGACAAATATATGCTTTGTGTTGTTCACACGCTAGTTTTCCAATCTAACACTGGCCTGTACTTTTTACTGTAGCAACAGAAAAAAATACACATTTAAACTTTTTTCTTTTTTCAAGAAGACATAAAAAGGAAAAAAACTGGACAGCATACTTATCATAATTTATGTAAGATAAGTTATTTTATTAGATTCTAAAATGTAAAGGTGCTATAAAATAAACTTTTTAAAACATGTGTTAAGAAATTAGGGAAGTTTTATTCATGATTATCTATAAACTCAACTCATCACTTATCTATTTCCTTAACTAATAAATACTTCAAAATAAATACAAAATTGCCATTACTTATTGATAACCCAAACTTAACATGTCTATATCCTAAACTTATCACAAACTTATGAATAATCACACTAATACTTATGGATTTTGTTAACATTTGTGGCACTGTGTACTTTTTGCACCTTACTGATAATCTGTATTTATATTTTGATTTCTTTGCACTTTACATATTTAGACTCTTTCCTGCTTTTCACTGCAACTGCTGCAAAACAATTTCCTCTGGAGGAAGTACAATCTCATATTACTTTTATTAATTTATTGCTTAATTTCTCTATTTACCTGTACTAATTAGACTTATCTGATCTCATTTTATTTGTATGACTCATTATGTTATGGGAATGATTTGTAAGGTAAATTAACAACAGCTAACCCATTGTTCTTGATATACCTGTTATGCTAGTTGTTGCCTCTTTTTGCTATTTATTTAATAATTGGTTTTGTAGCACAGTGTTCACCCTATTTTTAATTGTTCTTTTTTTAATTTTGTGTCACAAGCTTTCAGCTAAACATACTATAAGGAAGGCACTAAATTAACTTCAAAATTATTGTTAAAAGTAAACTGTTTTCTGTGCTGGTGAACTCGCTCTAATGTCTCAGTAACAGAAGCAAAGGGCTTTAGGAGGGTCCAACCCTCCCTAACCCAAACCCTCTGGAAATGATCCATCCAAATACAACAAACCAACAACAATGTAAGTTTTACATTGTTGTTGGTTTGTTGTACTCTTAAAATTGCTTTCAAACTATTTTTAATGAAAAAACTGAGATTTAAATTAAACAAACACTACAAACAAAGATTATTTGAACAAGAGTATTTCTGGTTCTTTTTGAGTCATTTTAATAAACTAAACATAGCTCTGAAACTGAAAAAATACTGGAACATTTCCTGAGAGCCTCCTAAAGCCTTTCCTTCTTTTACACTCTTCTCAAAATGTTTTAATTATTTTTTTTTTGGATGAAGCTTTTTCAAGAAAGACAAAAGATTAATAATCATCATAATCATTACTTATTTACAACCTAGACTATCTTAAACATAGCAATATTTATTCAGAATCTAAACTTAACACCTACATCCTAAACTTATCAATATCTCATCTTTAACGTTAGTTATTTACAACCTAAACTTATCTCTTGTCTATAAGCTAAACTAATCAATACTTATGCAAATCTTAAACTTACTATTTGTTAATTTCATTCTTATCCTTAACTTATTAATATCAAAAACTTTAGACTTGTTTACAACCTAAACTTATCAATTAACTACAACTGAAACTGATCAATACTTATCAACATTTAAAACTTAGCTTTCATTACTTTTATTATCTTAAACTTATCAATATCTAAACTCATCATGACTACAAACTAAAAGTCAAATCAATATCTCATATCTTACAAATATCAGTATTCTAAACTTATCAATGTCTTCAACTTATAACAACTTATGTAAAACAAATTACTACTTATCAATATCTTATCAACTTATCAAACTTATCAATACATCGACATACAAAAGGTTTTTTTTGTTATTTTATAAAGCAGGGAAATAAAGAGCTGTAGAGAAAGATTTAGAAACCTGAGCATGTGTGTGTGTGTGTGTGTGTGTGTGTGTGTGTGTGTGTGTGGAATTGCCACTAAGTATACTTTACCTGATGGTGCAGTAACGCACGCCCTTTACCTGAGAGGAGTTTCACAGCTCCACACTGTAAGGAGAGTTAACCCACCAACCCCAAACCTCAGACATCACCTGAGACTGACTAGCAAGTGGAACCCATGTGGGCATGGCCACAGTAGGCCTGCCCAACACGGAGAGTGTTACCTGCACATCAAAGCGGCGGTCGCGAGGTTTGCGTCGCCCTCCGGCAGGTGGCTGGTGGCGTTCGGGGCGTCTCTGCGGCGCTCTCTCTCTCGGACTCGATGGCCCAAATGGACGCAGCTGTTTTAAAGATGGGCAGAGGGGAAAAGAGTCAGAAAAAGCTCCAACAAGTTCAGGAAGAAGAATGAGACGAGTCATTTGGGTTGAGGCAGGTTGTGGAGGTCACTCTGCCGACAGAAACACCACGACCATTCACAAGTCGGCCCTATTTTCTTGAAGGAAAAGTAATCCCTCCACATGAACTTTCTCACGTTAAACCATGTGCTCGAAAAATGCCTACTGGAATTCTTCTATGAGTGATTTCCTGTATTTTCACAATCACTGTATTACTCCACAAAAGGCACTTCTCTGTGTGTGCACATTTACAGCAGAGTGTTAGGATGGACTACTTACTCCCGTCGGGGCAGCATCCTGCTCTCCACCCTGTGGGCCTGAGGTGGACGGCTGAGGACTGGAGCTCCTCTCTGGCTGAACAGGGTGCACCTGTGAGCAGTCACAACAACAAGCAGTCTGCAAGTTGCTCCTTTGTTGCAGTCCACATGATCTGCTGGATGAGCTTCGAGTGGATGAGCTCCTTGATTCTGCTGATTTCCAGGCGCCGTCTCTTCTCTATGACTGATTTTGTGGATTTGACAGCATCCAAAAGAGAGTGGTTACCTGTTATGCACACAATTGGCAAACCTTTTTGTGTGTCACCTGTGGTAAGCTCTGAGAAAAGTGTGGCCAAGAAAACAGCACTGTCAATGCCATCTGCAAGAGCTAAAGTCTCTCCGGCCAAAGTACTGCGGACAACTCTCCGGATTCTCTTGGACTGCCAGCATAGAGGTGAGAATCTTCCTTTTTCTCCCATTAGCGTGATGAGGTGTCCACCCTGAGTCCCTGCATCGGGAAGGTTACCCATTGAGGAATCACTAAACACCACTAGTTTTAGGGAGCTGTCTTCTCCTGGGTGCTGAAACCTTCAGGTCACTTCTTCTGATTTCAGTTTTCTGATTAGTTTGTTTGCTCAGTGCAGAGTCTGAACAGTAGCATGTTTTGTACTGGATGCCAGCATGGAGATGTCACACATAATGTCCGGCAGACTCTGCGTTGCCACCCACAATATTTGGCCAATCTTTGACCTACAATTCTACAATTTCTACAATTTCATTTAGCAGACGCTTTTATCCAAAGCGACGTACAACACAAGCAAGAATTTAGACTTAAGGAAAAAACCCTTAGTAAGTGCAAAAAGTGCTTCAGGTGTGATTGGTCACAGGTATTGCCGTCTAGTGGCAGAAGAAGTGCCGCACAGCCTCCCTTTTTTTTTTTTTTGAAATCAAAGTAATAACCAGTAGCGATCTCAGCATCTGAGATTCAACAATCTCAGTATCACTACTTACGATGACAGTCAACATACAACATCACACAACTTTGTCAGTGCTAGATAATCATTAGGTGCTGGGTTTTGGACATTCCGACTTAATTTACCCCAAAGGGCAAAGCGGAGAAGAGTCAGGTTAAGTGCCTAGGTGTTCTCGGAACAAATGAGTTTTCAATTGTCTCTTAAAAGTAGAAAGGGACTCAGCAGAACGCACAGAGTTTGGAAGTGTGTTCCACCATTTGGGAACAACAGAAGAGAAGAGTCTGGCTAGAGATTTAGCGCCGTGCTGGGCTGGAAGCACCAGGCGTCTTTCGCATGCAGAGCGTAGTGGGCGAGAAGGAGAGTAGACCTGCATCAGGGATTCCACGTAGGCTGGAGCAGTTCTTGTGATTGTTTTGTAAGCCAAGAGAAGTGCTTTGAATTTGATTCTGGCTGCCACTGGAAGCCAGTGAAGGGAAATTAGCAGCGGGGTGACATGTGCTGTTTTGGGCTGGTTGAAGACCAGACGTGCTGCTGCATTCTGGATCATCTGAAGAGGTTTGAATGAGCATGCAGGGAGGCCTGCCAGAAGAGAGTTGCAGTAGTCAATGCGTGAGATCACAAGAGCCTGAACCAGAAGCTGTGTGGCCTGTTGGGTCAGGAAGGGTCTGATCTTCCTGATGTTGTAGAGGGCATAACGGCAAGATCGAGAAACTGAGGCAACATGAACCTTAAAGGTCAGCTGGTCATCAATCATGACACCCAGGTTTCTGGCTGAGTTTGTGGGCACAAGTAGGCTCGAGTCAAGTTGGACACTGATCCGAGGCTGAACAGATGGACATGCTGGAAAGACCATGAGTTCGGTCTTAGACAGATTTAGCTGAAGGTGGCGTTCCTTCATCCATGTCGAGATATCAGCCAGACACGCTGAAATCCGAGCTGAGACCGTTCTGTCATCAGGTGGAAAGGAGAGGAAGAGCTGAGTGTCATCAGCATAGCAGTGGTAGGAGAAACCGTGGGAGCGGATTACTGCACCGAGTGAGGTGGTGTACAGAGAGAAGAGTAGGGGACCAAGCACCGACCCCTGAGGAACCCCTGTCGATAGGCCATGTGACCTAGACACCTCTCCTCGCCATGACACTCTGAAGGATCTGCCTGTGAGGTAGGACTTGAACCAGCATAGGACAGAACCTGAGATACCGAGCTCAGAGAGTGTGGAGAGGAGGATTTGATGGTTCACCGTGTCAAAGGCAGCAGACAGGTCCAGCAGCAGTAGGACAGAGGAGTGACTCAGTGACTGACAGGAGTGCAGTCTCAGTGGAGTGGTCACACCTGAAGCCAGACTGGAAGGAGTCAAGTAGGTTGTTGTTCCGCAAGTATTCAGAGACCTGGTTAAATACTGCGCGCTCCAGTATTTTCGACAGAAATGGTAGAAGTGAGACTGGCCTGTAGTTTTCAACCTGGGCGGGGTTGAGATTAGGCTTTTTGAGCAGTGGAGTGACATGGGCCTCTCAGTGACATGGACCTGAGCATCTCAGTTTCACTTTCAGTTAAAGGATCCTCTCTCTCTATTGCTCTGGTGGGGTCTACAGGGATAGGCTGCAGATTTCTTATGTACATACTTTGTTTCACCTGTATCTCATCCTCCAGAGAGTGGATCTCCGTTCCAATGTAGCTGAAGCTGTCGTTTTCTTCACGTCCAACTTGAAAAACAGCTTCAAGTGAGGGATGACTGTTGAGGAGACTTTATTTGTACCAGCCCAAATGAAATCATCAACGTGACAGGCAAGGACCCCCATCACACTGCAGGACTCATCCAGCCAGTAGAACACTGCTGGATCAACTTTTCACACAGTGGCTCCCAACTTCTGCATCGTGTCTTTTACTCTGTTGTAGCAACACAGAGAGGCATCAGTGAGACCATAAACACATTTTTCAGCTTCCACAGATGTCCTTGCCTCTGGGCTTCTTGGGGAGGCTTGATAAACACATTTCGAGTCAACTCTTCACCTTGCAGAAATGCTGCTTTAATGTCCATAGAATTCAGCTGCCATTTATTTTGACATATGACAGCCATTATCATTTTCAGGGACTCTGAGGCACAGCTAGCTGAGTCTTTCTGGAGCTCCTCAGTGGTCATTTCCTCAAAGCCTCTTGCAACTAATCAAACTTTGGATACAACACCATCAGATGTTTCCATGAATGTGCACACCCATCTTGTAGAGACACATTTGTGGCCTTCATCCATCACCTCTTCAAACACTTCACTCTTTTTCCAGTTTTCAATTCAGCAAGTTGCTCCTTTGTTGCAGTCCACATGATCTGCTGATGAGCTTCGAGTGGATGAGCTCCTTGATTCTGCTGATTTCCAGGCTACGCCTCTTCTCTGTGACTGATTTTGTGGATTTGACAGCATCCAAAAGAGAGTGGTTATCTGTTATGCACACAATTGGCAAACCTTTTTGTGTGTCACCTGTGGTAAGTCCGGAAAGTAAAAAGTCTTCGGCTCTTGCGTCAATCTATCAGCCATTATGATCAAATGTTGTTTAAATGATATGTCTCGAGAAAATGCGTCCTCACCAAGCAGTCAACCCAATGTGTCTCTCAAGTGTATCTCTGCTATTGTCTGACACTTCTTAAATACACTAATCCGAGATAGAATGCTCTATGACATTGGACGGATCATGATGTCACCTGAAATAAAATGCTTTATGACATCAGGTTCCATCCGATGTCATCAGCATCACGGAATGCACAACATTTCAGTTCTCACACAATTAAAAACAAACATATAAAAAAATGAATAAACAAGCCAGTTGTATTAATTTTATTAATATTATGGCAATAAATATTACTAAATACAGCAAATGGCCTTCTCATGAAAGCTTGAAGAGCTGACCCAGTACTATAACAGGCAGGACAGCTTACCAACGTGAAATGCTACAATAGCAAAATACACCATATACATTGTTGTTGTTTTACACTGTCTCTCTTTTACAATTATTGTTTTTGTTTATTCAGTGAATGAAAAAATAGAAAGCTGTCTCATCTAATGCAAACCAATACAAAATCCTTGCAATGATTACTATCTGAATTATACTAATATTCTATTGACAATAAGTTCAAACTTGCATTTGAAACCATGTTTTTTTACATTCATATTCAAAGGGGATTTTTTTTAAACATTTGATTAAATATAAAAGGATTTATTTAACTCCAAAATTATCTTTTCAAATGTGAGTGATAAGTGTTTTATCTGCTTAAAGGTCCAGTGTGTATAATGCAGTGACATCTAGTGGTGAGGTTGCAGATGTGAAACTTTTCCTTTGTGCCACGCGTGTAGAAGAACTACACTGGCCGATGTGAAAATGTGAAAATGTGGACATGCAAATGGACTCTTGTAGAGTCAGCATTTCATTTGTTCTTTCATTACAAAGCAAACTCAACAAATGAAATCATAGCAATCACTGCATCATCTGCAACCTAGTCAGCACACTGACTGTCTTTGTGCAGGGATCCTCTAACTTTTTTTATAAAGTGGACTTAATCAGAGACATATCAAAACTCGTTATTGAAAGCTTTACTGATCCGTAACAACTTAAAAAGGTGTGCTAGTAAAAAACCTAATATTGAGTAGAGCCATAGGGAAATGAAATGAAAATAATGTTGTTGCTCTGAGTTATTGTATCAAGTACTGCCACCAGTGGGACGTCTTATATCACAACAATGTAATTAATCGAATGATAATGATTAAATGTACCATAATACTTTCTCTTTTTTCGTTATATATCTTATGTTACAATGTCATTCTTTGGAAACAAGGCCAAAGTTTCAATTAATTACAGACTGCTCTGAATACTCTGTTTTCAGCGTTTTTTTTCCTACTTTGGCTACAAGCTGATATCAGCTTCTGACAGATTTCTTTATATGGCCACTTGCTCCAGGCTATTGCAAGTTTTACATTAGATAACCTACACTGCTACATGTAGCTACAATATAACCTCAAGGAAACATATAACATATGTCTATATCGTAAACTTATCACAAATTTATTAATAATCACACTAATACTTATGGATTTTGTTAACATTTGTGGCACTGTGTACTTTTTGCACCTTTCTGATAATCTGTATTTATATTTTGATTTCTTTGCACTTTACATATTTAGACTCTTTCCTGCTTTTCAATGCAACTGCTGCAAAACAATTTTTCCTCTGGAGGAAATACAATCTCATATTACTTTTATTAATTTATTGCTTAATTTCTCTATTTACTTGTACTAATTAGACTTATCTGATCTCATTTTATTTGTATGGCTCATTATGTTATGGGAATGATTTGTAAGGTAAATTAACAACAGCTAACCCATTGTTCTTGATATACCTGTTATGCTAGTTGTTGCTTCGTCTTGTTATTTATTTAATAATTGGTTTTATTGCACAGTTTTAATTGTTCTCTTTTTATTTTTTGTAACACACTGTCAGCTACACATCCTAAATTAAAGGCACTAAATTAACTTCAAAATTATTGATATTTTAATAATTGGATGGCTTGTTAATATAAAAGTAAGCTGTTTTCTGTGCTGGTGAACTCGCTCTAATGTCTCAGTAACAGAAGCAAAGGGCTTTAGGAGGGTCCAACCCTCCCTAACCCAAACCCTTTGGCAATGTTCCATCCAAATATCTGCTTCCTGTTGTTCAAAATGCAATACTTGATACCAACCAGGGAAGAAAATGCCAGAAGCAAAGCAGCCAGTCAAAGTGGTTTTTAAAGTTTCAGCCACAAGAGGTCAGGAGTGCACAGTACAAGCTCCATAACAGGTTCCCAGTGGAGTTACTGGTCACTGGTGGAACTATGGAGCATGTTTTGATCACTGGGCTCCAGTTTAGTTTGTGTCTTGTGCTCTACTAGCATGTGTAAAAGGACATATATGTACGTGAGTGACACCATACATATTTCTATTGTCCCAAAGACAAATCAATTCATATTACTGACCTGTTGTGTAAACATGGATGTAAAAAAGTGCAAATTCAGTACAATCAATTATTCAGTCCTTAAATATATCTTAATATCCAAATTTACATTCTCTGTGATGATGATGACTGAGGGAGACAAGACTCGGAGCTGTCTCTAAGTCAGCTGCACAGCTCAGTATCCTGATGACTTTCACAATAAACTGCTAAGATTGAACTCTACTCTGACAAAAGAGTGCAGGCTGTGATATTAGTGAATGACACCTGTGAACTCCTGACCTCTTGTGGCTGAAATCAGATCAAATACACATCAAATTTGTTGCATCATGGGAAATGATTTCTGTTCAGTCATTACATGAACATAATGCAGTGTAGGAAAAACAGCTGGAATATTGCCAGTAGACCCTCCTAAAGTCCTTTGACTCTCTTTCTGAAGACAATCCTCAGGTTTCTACTTCTGTTCTTGTAGTTTTTTGTAATTCCAATTTTCTACATGTAAAGTAATTTCATGTAAAGTAATTTCACTACTTACTCCTGTCGGGGCAGCCTCCTGCTCTCCACCCTGTGGGCCTGAGGTGGACGGCTGAGGACTGGAGCTCCTCTCTGGCTGAACAGGGTGCACCTGTGAGCAGTCACAACAACAAGCAGTCTGCAAGTTGCTCCTTTGTTGCAGTCCACACAAATTACTACTTATCAATATCTTATCAACTTATCAAACTTATCAATACATCGACATACAAAAGGTTTTTTTTGTTATTTTATAAAGCAGGGAAATAAAGAGCTGGAGAGAAAGATTTATAAACGCGTGTGTGTGTGTGTGTGTGTGTGTGTGTGTGTGGAATTGCCACTAAGTATACTTTACCTGTTGGTGCAGTAACGCACGCCCTTTACCTGAGAGGAGTTTCACAGCTCCACACTGTAAGGAGAGTTAACCCACCAACCCCAAACCTCAGACATCACCTGAGACTGACTAGCAAGTGGAACCCATGTGGGCATGGCCACAGTAGGCCTGCCCAACACGGAGAGTGTTACCTGCACATCAAAGCGGCGGTCGCGAGGTCTGCGTCGCCCTCCGGCAGGTGGCTGGTGGCGTTCGGGGCGTCTCTGCGGCGCTCTCTCTCTCGGACTCGGCCCAAATGGACGCAGCTGTTTTAAAGATGGGCAGAGGGGAAAAGAGTCAGAAAAAGCTCCAACAAGTTCAGGAAGAAGAATGAGACGAGTCATTTGGGTTGAGGCAGGTCGTGGAGGTCACTCTGCCGACAGAAACACCACGACCATTCACAAGTTGGCCCTATTTTCCTGAAAGGAAAAGTAATCCCTCCACATGAACTTTCTCACGTTAAACCATGTGCTCGAAAAATGCCTACTGGAATTCTTCTATGAGTGATTTCCTGTATTTTCACAATCACTGTATTACTCCACAGAAGGCACTTCTCTGTGTGTGCACATTTACAGCAGAGTGTTAGGATGGACTACTTACTCCCGTCGGGGCAGCCTCCGGCTCTCCACCCTGTGGGCCGGAGGTGGACGGCTGGGGGGTGGAGCTCCTCTCTGGCTGAACAGGGTGCACCTGTGAGCAGGGGTGGGGACAAGAAAAGGTTTTCTAGATGTCTTGCAATGCAAACACGGACGATTTGACAGATTCACAAATGTCAAAAATCTAAATGAAACATTTTGACCCCTTTTCTTATCATTCAATCAGAAATCCAATAGAAATTGAATCAAGTCGAGTCTTGAGGCTCCTTTAAGATTCCCATCCTTACCTGTGAGCCAGAGGTGGAGGGCTGGGGTCTGGAGGCCGGGGGCTCCTCGCTGGATCCAGAGCTGCTGTCCTGCTCCCTCTTCCTCTTGTTGGTTGGCTGTTAGTGAGATGGTCAGAGAGAGAAAAGGAAGGTTAGGTTTGGTTGAACTCTTTAAGTTAAATCCCTTTGAGACTGATGCAGTAGAGTGGCATAAATCAAACTGATCATCATGTTAGGATAGAGCAGGTCTGACTGTACTGACTTTGTATTTTTATGCTATCAGGCTCTGCTTGTTCCAGCTTGTTATTTGCTGAAACCTTTGCTTGTTTTCTGTTTTCTTAAATATTTACAATTAACAGTAACTGGTATTGCAATAAAATCAAAAAGATATTCTACAAAGCTTTGTTACATCCAATCCAGTCCAATTACTAGCTTCAAACAAAGGTGTGTTATATATTTTTGTTTTTAGGATTACAACAACTATGTGAAAATTGACATTTTTTGTGACCAGCCGCAAAGAAAAATCAAGCCACAGAATGCATCTATTCATTTTCGTGAGGGGCCTGGTTAGCAGGCCGGGCAAGATACTACAGACATCCTTCTCCCCGGCAACGCCATCCAGCTCCCTCTGGGGATCCTGAGGCGCTCCTACACCAGATGAGGAGATATATAATCCCTGTTCTGGCTCTAACCCTGGGTCTCCTACCAGTTTAATGTGCCCAGAAAACCTCTAACAAGAGGCACCCAGGACTGTCAGGACCTATCCTGATCAGATGCCTGAACCACCAAATGCATTGCTTTGATTTCTGTAGCTGTCAAACAAGACTAACAAAGGTTAACATCACACATCTGATACAAAAACCACACAGTAATACAACTGAGCTGAACTGAGATTTAATATACACTTGTTTATCTTCACTGCAGTAACCATCACAGATATCAAGGAAACCCTCATGTCAGTTTCACATAAACTGGTGGTTTCAGTTAAAAAAAATCACTGGTTTCTTTGCTGCTAAACCACAAGTTATAGCATTAAAAGTGGCAATATGAAAATTAGAAACCTAAACAACATATTTTGAATGAATGACAAAATCATTCATTCAATGGGCAACATCTTGAGAGAAAATCCAATAATGTCCAAAAAAGTTCTAATAATTCAAATTTCTTGATAAAAACTCATTTACAATATGCTAACAATACATGCATGATTTTTTTACTTGTTGTGATCAAAGGTGTGAAAGAAAAAAATCAAACAGTTTTTCCAACATGCCACCTCTGAATGCATAAGAGTGTCACACATTTCATTTACCCAAATTAATGTTAAAAATTTAGGCTGTCAGTTTGCTTGTTCCATTATTTTTGCAGGCTTGTTTTGTCTTGTGAAATTTTAATTTTGTTATTTAATGTTAGCTTGTTAATAGTGACACTACAAATGTGAACTCCAGCCTTCCACCTTCACAGTATTTGAGTAGAGACTTGAAATTTAAGAAAGACTCAAAGGACTTTCAAAGTGTTTAAAATTAACAATCATTGTCTTTTAACTCTATCTTAATTATTTGATGTTAGGGTTAGACTGAAATATGATAAATAGAAACACAAATTCATGAACTAGAGCTAAAAATAAGTTAGAAAACAAACTTGCCACAATCACAGTGGGAATTAATAATAAAAATAAACTACAAATAGCATTACATTAATTTAAAACGGTTATATACTTATATTTTCCATGTTAAAATTGTACCGCTGAGATTGTTCACTGGTCCGCGGTTGTTTTTGCAGTTGAAGCTTTAAGCTAGCAAGTATGGAAGTTTGTCACCTGCTAGCTAAAATAAAGTTAGCAAACAAACTTTACACAACGACCATGGGAATATCTAACAAAAGGAAACAAATTACATTAATTATAACTGTTAGATACTTATATTTTCCATGTTGAAATAATACAAATTAGATCATTCAGTGGTCTGTGGCGGCTGTTTTTGCATTTTAAGCTTTAAGCTAGCAAGTACAGAACTTTGTCACCTGCTAGCTAAAATTAGGTTAGCAAATCAGCTTTACTTGAAACAAACATATTTAATGAAAACAAAACTGCAAAAAGCTTTAAAACGATTTACAATTGTTAATTCTTACAGTTTTAGATGCAATTTAAGTCAGTCACTGATACATTGCGGTCGTTTTTGTGGTTGAACGTTTTAGCTAGCCAGCTTGAACTATGTTAAATGCTAGCTAAAATTAGGTTAGCTAACACGCTTTGCTCGACGAATAAAGACATAACTAAAGAAAAGTTTCAATTTATTTATAACGGTACATATTCTTACCTTTTCCATGGTGAACAGTAAAACTGGTATCAGTTTCTGGTCTCTTGGGGTTGTCTCTGTGGTCTCTGGTTTTAGCTCGCTAGCTCAGTACTTCTCTCTCTGAAATCAGGAGTGAAATGGTGCCGAATGTTAGAACCTCCAGTATATATATGCATTCCATAGAATCCCAGCGTCATCAAAGCAACAAGAATGACGCGCTATTGATGTTTTTGCATATTTTTATCTGAACACCACAGAGGTTTTACAATAATTGTACAAGTTATCCCCTCACTAACATAAAAATATTCTACAGTAACAGTGTGTGTTGCATACAATCATTAATATATGTATTGTTCAACATCAGTTTTCTTGTGCTGCATTCAGACACCTTTCATAAGCTATTTAACCCTTTGAAACCTGAATAAAATGGTTTGCTTTCTTCCAAAAACATGGGAAAAAGGCAATGAACTTGAAATTGCAAGAAATAAGTTGGTGAAGACAATTAGTTTTAAAAGCATGGAGGAATGATTAGAAACTTTTAAAAAATGGAGAAACGTCCAGAAAACTGTATTTATAATTATTATGATGATGTATTTACAAATCCATTTCATTTTTGAAGTGTTCTGCACTGTTTGGGGGGTAATTTCAGATTTGTTTTTGTTTTTTTTGTTTTTCTTTTATCCTTATTTTCATGAATTTTTCTTGTAATTATTATTATTATTATTATTATTATTATTATTATTATTATTAATAATAATAATAATAATAATAATAATAATAATAATAATAATAATAATTTAAAAAATATATAATTTCATGCTGCTTTTTTTGGCCATGTCTCAGTTGCTTGTTGCCTTCTCCCTGTTTTTGAGAGAAATCACAATAATTTGCTCAGATTTTAAAGGATTGAGCAAAACTTGTACTAGAATCCAATAAATGGATCATTTTGTAAGTCATGTCAAACATTAGTAGTGCACCCAAATACTGCATTGCTGGGAAACAATGGAAAAAAAATACAAAAAAATGCAATTTGTGATTCTTTAGTGTCTTTTTAAAGTTCAAGTTCACACCTTGATCTGCAGCTGGATTCTTCATGTGTCTGATGACCAAAGGTACACACTGTTTCTCAAGTTCCCAGCCCACATCTGTCAAGGATCACTAGTCTGGAACAGAAAACATTTCTATACAAACAGCCTTAACCCCACAAGTGCTTCAGCAAACATAGGCTGGCATACTGTGGGATAGTGTATGTTAAAACATGATTCAATAAACATGGCCCTTTACATTCAGATGACATTACAACCATCATACCATATAAAAATCTTCCACAATATGTCTGATGCTCATACTGCCCCCCAGAGGTGACTACACTACAGTACACTGACTCCTAATTCATGCTGCTGTCAAAGCCATATTTTAGTGTTACAGGATACCAGTCACTCCTGTGGAAACTGTGATAGAAATGCATTTCATTTTTTAATGCTTCGTTTTAATTCATATGTTTGTATTGTACCTTGCTTGTGTTGTATGTTTTTCTAATGGAGTTTGAGTCTGACAATAAACATGAAGTTAACTGAACTCATAAATTTGGCAGTCTGGGAAACTGTTGTGAGGTGAGCTTAGCTTTTAGCAGGAGGGCTTCACTTTCTGCTCTGTATGAGAGGGAGATCCTTGTTTAACCCTGATACTTCATCATTTAATGCCTAATTCTGACCCTTAACCTTCCCCCAATGGAGGTAAAAATCTGGGGAAATAGAGAGCAAATCCAAGCTGAAGACCTCAAGGTTTTCATTTGATTATCAGTAAACTTTAACTGCAACCATCAGGTTGAAATTCAAACTTTTCCAAAAGTGGAAAATATTGAATGACATGTTTTAGATGAGAAACACAAACACAAACTTGTTAATGAAAGCTCACAAGACCAGGTTATCATTTGGCTTGATTTCTTTCAAAAACACTGGGAGAAGGCAATGAGTAACTTGACATGGAATTACTCAAAATTAGCCAGAAATTTGTTAAGAAAAGAAAATTCGGGAAAATTAGCTAAAAATTTGCAAAAAAAGAAGGGAAAAATAAATAAATACGTAAAATACTCATTATAATGAGACACTGACCAATATTGGTTTTCTAGGGTTGATTACAATTATTAGAAGTTAATCAGATGGATAACCAATATTTTGAGTCGATGTGCATTTAAAATAACAATGAAAATCTTTCTGTCAATATTTAAAATTTGGAATAAAACAAAGTCCAACATAAAACTCTGTGTAAATGCCTTTAGCAAATGTTAAATCAAAACGGAGACTTTCAGTAGCAAATACAGAAAGTTGTTAACAACGTTTTTATGAAGAAAAGTAAAAATTTAAATTGAAAATGAAAAAATGACAATAGCTCCCTGAGGTTTTACAAAGTAAACATTTCTGACATCCTGACGCTTTTTTGAACTTTTTCATTAATGAACTTTATTAGGGATCATTAAAAAATGACTGTTGCATGGAAATATATGGGTTGGAATCTATCCAATACTGTAGGTTGCATTCATTATCTAGGTATTCTTTCTCTTTTGAGGCAAGCAAATCTGTGTTGTCCTGGTAGAAAAGATATTTCTGCGTTCATTGTCCTCAGATGAAGATGCGATGTACTGTATTTGCACCGCATGAACCCCACGACATGTATCTTTCTGTTATATATGGCTAATTTTTAAGAATGCACCCCTATGAAATCTAAATGGGTGAGTAACATAAAATTCATCATCCCTATTGTCATTATTCCTGAAAATAGCTACGGTGACCATAACTATTTTTGAACCAGGCTCTTAACGTGTTTGTTTCTGTGGCTAATTTTGCCATTTTGACATGGGTGTTGATGGGGACGGATGTGCTCCTTGAGCCAGCCTCAAGTGGCCTTTCATGGAATTGCCCTTGTTGACAGTTTTGCATTGGCTTCGTATTTAAGCCCCGGAGATGTCCGCCTGTGACTTAAGTATTTGTTGGTCTCCGAGGAGACTGGAAATATTGCGTTCCTTTTAAATTATTTGTTTTCATGAAGTGGATTGTGGTTACTCTTCTTCCGTTAGGGGAAGATGCAGCCAAGACCTTTGCTTTTTTCAGGCCCTCGAGTATTTTCCCATCCCAGATGACTGCCATTACACTGAACAGGCGTGGTTCATGGTCAATAAGCCAATCACATGCAAAATTAGCATTACTCTACATCCCCCCCAGGTTAGAGAAAAGCACCACGTGTGCTGAGATTGTTTGATTAGACCCAATTTAATCTTGTGTATGCCTTGGGCATCCTTTCGCAGAGGCAATTTCATAGTCCATGAAGTTTTACTGAGACGTGAACATTGCTGGTTGAAAACTTAACCCAATACCCTTGAAATGACTTGAAATATAGTCAGCTCTGGCAATTTTTGTTGGTCTCTGAGGAGACTTACCATCTTGCACTAAAATTAAAATCTTACTTTTGCATTGACGCATCCGGGTTCCACACTATCCGGTGCTGGGGGTTGCATCCCCGATGCAGTTGCTCGTTCTGTCTTTGGGTAAGCAAAATTGAATTGTTCCGGGAGTAAAGGTAGGTCTGCGTTCATTGTCCTCAAATGAAGATGCGACGTACTGAATTTGCACCGCATGAACCCCACGACATGTATCTTTCTGTTATATGTGGCTAATTTTTAAGAATGCACCCCTATGAAATCTAAATGGGCGAGTAACATGAAATTCATCATCCCTATTGTCATTATTCCTGAAAATAGCTACGGTGACCATAACTATTTTTGAACCAGGCTCTTAACGTGTTTGTTTCTGTGGCTAATTCTCCATTTTGACATGGGTGTTGATGGGGACGGATGTGCTCCTTGAGCCAGCCTCAAGTGGCCTTTCATGGAATTGCCCTTGTTGACAGTTTTGCATTGGCTTCGTATTTAAGCCCCGGAGATGTCCGCCTGTGACTAAGTATTTGTTGGTCTCCGAGGAGACTGGAAATATTGCGTTCCTTTTAAATTACTTGTTTTCATGAAGTGGATTGTGGTTACTCTTCTTCCGTTAGGGGAAGATGCAGCCAAGACCTTTGCTTTTTTCAGGCCCTCGAGTATTTTCCCATCCCAGATGACTGCCATTACACTGAACAGGCGTGGTTCATGGTCAATAAGCCAATCACATGCAAAATTAGCATTACTCTACATCCCCCCCAGGTTAGAGAAAAGCACCACGTGTGCTGAGATTGTTTGATTCGACCCAATTTAATCTTGTGTATGCCTTGGGCATCCTTTCGCAGAGGCAATTTCATAGTCCATGAAGTTTTACTGAGACGTGAACATTGCTGGTTGAAAACTTAACCCAATACCCTTGAAATGACTTGAAATATAGTCAGCTCTGGCAATTTTTGTTGGTCTCTGAGGAGACTTACCATCTTGCACTAAAATTAAAATCTTACTTTTGCATTGACGCATCCGGGTTCCACACTATCCGGTGCTGGGGGTTGCATCCCCGATTCAGTTGCTCGTTCTGTCTTTGGGTAAGCAAAATTGAATTGTTCCGGGAGTAAAGGTAGTTCTGCGTTCATTGTCCTCAGATGAAGATGCGATGTACTGAATTTGCACCGCATGAACCCCACGACATGTATCTTTCTGTTATATGTGGCTAATTTTTAAGAATGCACCCCTATGAAATCTAAATGGGCGAGTAACATGAAATTCATCATCCCTATTGTCATTATTCCTGAAAATAGCTACGGTGACCATAACTATTTTTGAACCAGGCTCTTAACGTGTTTGTTTCTGTGGCTAATTCTCCATTTTGACATGGGTGTTGATGGGGACGGATGTGCTCCTTGAGCCAGCCTCAAGTGGCCTTTCATGGAATTGCCCTTGTTGACAGTTTTGCATTGGCTTGTATTTAAGCCCGGAGATGTCCGCCTGTGACTAAGTATTTGTTGGTCTCCGAGGAGACTGGAAATATTGCGTTCCTTTTAAATTATTTGTTTTCATGAAGTGGATTGTGGTTACTCTTCTTCCGTTAGGGAAGATGCAGCCAAGACCTTTGCTTTTTCAGGCCCTCGAGTATTTTCCCATCCCAGATGACTGCCATTACACTGAACAGGCGTGGTTCATGGTCAATAAGCCAATCACATGCAAAATTAGCATTACTCTACACCCCCCCCAGGTTAGAGAAAAGCACCACGTGTGCTGAGATTGTTTGATTAGACCCAATTTAATCTTGTGTATGCCTTGGGCATCCTTTCGCAGAGGCAATTTCATAGTCCATGAAGTTTTACTGAGACGTGAACATTGCTGGTTGAAAACTTAACCCAATACCCCGCCGAAATGACTTGAAATATAGTCAGCTCTGGCAATTTTTGTTGGTCTCTGAGGAGACTTACCATCTTGCACTAAAATTAAAATCTTACTTTTGCATTGACGCATCCGGGTTCCACACTATCCGGTGCTGGGGGTTGCATCCCCGATTCAGTTGCTCGTTCTGTCTTTGGGTAAGCAAAATTGAATTGTTCCGGGAGTAAAGGTAGTTCTGCGTTCATTGTCCTCAGATGAAGATGCGACGTACTGAATTTGCACCGCATGAACCCCACGACATGTATCTTTCTGTTATATGTGGCTAATTTTTAAGAATGCACCCCTATGAAATCTAAATGGGCGAGTAACATGAAATTCATCATCCCTATTGTCATTATTCCTGAAAATAGCTACGGTGACCATAACTATTTTTGAACCAGGCTCTTAACGTGTTTGTTTCTGTGGCTAATTCTCCATTTTGACATGGGTGTTGATGGGGACGGATGTGCTCCTTGAGCCAGCCTCAAGTGGCCTTTCATGGAATTGCCCTTGTTGACAGTTTTGCATTGGCTTCGTATTTAAGCCCCGGAGATGTCCGCCTGTGACTAAGTATTTGTTGGTCTCCGAGGAGACTGGAAATATTGCGTTCCTTTTAAATTACTTGTTTTCATGAAGTGGATTGTGGTTACTCTTCTTCCGTTAGGGGAAGATGCAGCCAAGACCTTTGCTTTTTTCAGGCCCTCGAGTATTTTCCCATCCCAGATGACTGCCATTACACTGAACAGGCGTGGTTCATGGTCAATAAGCCAATCACATGCAAAATTAGCATTACTCTACATCCCCCCCAGGTTAGAGAAAAGCACCACGTGTGCTGAGATTGTTTGATTAGACCCAATTTAATCTTGTGTATGCCTTGGGCATCCTTTCGCAGAGGCAATTTCATAGTCCATGAAGTTTTACTGAGACGTGAACATTGCTGGTTGAAAACTTAACCCAATACCCTTGAAATGACTTGAAATATAGTCAGCTCTGGCAATTTTTGTTGGTCTCTGAGGAGACTTACCATCTTGCACTAAAATTAAAATCTTACTTTTGCATTGACGCATCCGGGTTCCACACTATCCGGTGCTGGGGGTTGCATCCCCGATTCAGTTGCTCGTTCTGTCTTTGGGTAAGCAAAATTGAATTGTTCCGGGAGTAAAGGTAGTTCTGCGTTCATTGTCCTCAGATGAAGATGCGACGTACTGAATTTGCACCGCATGAACCCCACGACATGTATCTTTCTGTTATATGTGGCTAATTTTTAAGAATGCACCCCTATGAAATCTAAATGGGCGAGTAACATGAAATTCATCATCCCTATTGTCATTATTCCTGAAAATAGCTACGGTGACCATAACTATTTTTGAACCAGGCTCTTAACGTGTTTGTTTCTGTGGCTAATTCTCCATTTTGACATGGGTGTTGATGGGGACGGATGTGCTCCTTGAGCCAGCCTCAAGTGGCCTTTCATGGAATTGCCCTTGTTGACAGTTTTGCATTGGCTTCAGATTTAAGCCCCGGAGATGTCCGCCTGTGACTAAGTATTTGTTGGTCTCCGAGGAGACTGGAATTTTGCCGTCCCTTTTAATTTTTTTGTTTTCATGAAGTGGATTGTGGTTACTCTTCTTCCGTTAGGGAAGATGCAGCCAAGACCTTTGCTTTTTTCAGGCCCTCGAGTATTTTCCCATCCCAGATGACTGCCATTACACTGAACAGGCGTGGTTCATGGTCAATAAGCCAATCACATGCAAAATTAGCATTACTCTACACCCCCCCCAGGTTAGAGAAAAGCACCACGTGTGCTGAGATTGTTTGATTCGACCCAATTTAATCTTGTGTATGCCTTGGGCATCCTTTCGCAGAGGCAATTTCATAGTCCATGAAGTTTTACTGAGACGTGAACATTGCTGGTTGAAAACTTAACCCAATACCCCGCCGAAATGACTTGAAATATAGTCAGCTCTGGCAATTTTTGTTGGTCTCTGAGGAGACTTACCATCTTGCACTAAAATTAAAATCTTACTTTTGCATTGACGCATCCGGGTTCCACACTATCCGGTGCTGGGGGTTGCATCCCCGATTCAGTTGCTCGTTCTGTCTTTGGGTAAGCAAAATTGAATTGTTCCGGGAGTAAAGGTAGTTCATGCTCATTGTCCTCAGATGAAGATGCGATGTACTGAATTTGCACCGCATGAACCCCACGACATGTATCTTTCTGTTATATGTGGCTAATTTTTAAGAATGCACCCCTATGAAATCTAAATGGGCGAGTAACATGAAATTCATCATCCCTATTGTCATTATTCCTGAAAATAGCTACGGTGACCATAACTATTTTTGAACCAGGCTCTTAACGTGTTTGTTTCTGTGGCTAATTCTCCATTTTGACATGGGTGTTGATGGGGACGGATGTGCTCCTTGAGCCAGCCTCAAGTGGCCTTTCATGGAATTGCCCTTGTTGACAGTTTTGCATTGGCTTCGTATTTAAGCCCCGGAGATGTCCGCCTGTGACTAAGTATTTGTTGGTCTCCGAGGAGACTGGAAATATTGCGTTCCTTTTAAATTATTTGTTTTCATGAAGTGGATTGTGGTTACTCTTCTTCCGTTAGGGGAAGATGCAGCCAAGACCTTTGCTTTTTTCAGGCCCTCGAGTATTTTCCCATCCCAGATGACTGCCATTACACTGAACAGGCGTGGTTCATGGTCAATAAGCCAATCACATGCAAAATTAGCATTACTCTACACCCCCCCCAGGTTAGAGAAAAGCACCACGTGTGCTGAGATTGTTTGATTAGACCCAATTTAATCTTGTGTATGCCTTGGGCATCCTTTCGCAGAGGCAATTTCATAGTCCATGAAGTTTTACTGAGACGTGAACATTGCTGGTTGAAAACTTAACCCAATACCCTTGAAATGACTTGAAATATAGTCAGCTCTGGCAATTTTGTTGGTCTCTGAGGAGACTTTCCATCTTGCACTAAAATTTATATCTTACTTTTGCATTGACGCATCCGGGTTCCACACTATCCGGTGCTGGGGTTGCATCCCGATTCAGTTGCTCGCTCTGTCTTTGGGTAAGCAAAATTGAATTGTTCCGGGAGTAAAGGTAGTTCTATGCTCATTGTCCTCAGATGAAGATGCGACGTACTGAGTTTGCACCGTATGATCCCCACGACATGTATTTTTCTGTTATATGTGTCAAATTTTAAGAATGCACCCCTATGAAATCTAAATGGGCGAGTAACATGAAATTCATCATCCCTATTGTCATTATTCCTGAAAATAGCTACGGTGACCATAACTATTTTTGAACCAGGCTCTTAACGTGTTTGTTTCTGTGGCTAATTCTCCATTTTGACATGGGTGTTGATGGGGACGGATGTGCTCCTTGAGCCAGCCTCAAGTGGCCTTTCATGGAATTGCCCTTGTTGACAGTTTTGCATTGGCTTCAGATTTAAGCCCGGAGATGTCCGCCTGTGACTAAGTATTTGTTGGTCTCCGAGGAGACTGGAAATATTATGCGTTCCTTTTAAATTACTTGTTTTCATGAAGTGGATTGTGGTTACTCTTCTTCCGTTAGGGGAAGATGCAGCCAAGACCTTTGCTTTTTCAGGCCCTCGAGTATTTTCCCATCCCAGATGACTGCCATTACACTGAACAGGCGTGGTTCATGGTCAATAAGCCAATCACATGCAAAATTAGCATTACTCTACATCCCCCCCAGGTTAGAGAAAAGCACCACGTGTGCTGAGATTGTTTGATTAGACCCAATTTAATCTTGTGTATGCCTTGGGCATCCTTTCGCAGAGGCAATTTCATAGTCCATGAAGTTTTACTGAGACGTGAACATTGCTGGTTGAAAACTTAACCCAATACCCCGCCGAAATGACTTGAAATATAGTCAGCTCTGGCAATTTTGTTGGTCTCTGAGGAGACTTACCATCTTGCACTAAAATTAAAATCTTACTTTTGCATTGACGCATCCGGGTTCCACACTATCCGGTGCTGGGGTTGCATCCCGATTCAGTTGCTCGTTCTGTCTTTGGGTAAGCAAAATTGAATTGTTCCGGGAGTAAAGGTAGTTCTATGTTCATTGTCCTCAGATGAAGATGCGACGTACTGAATTTGCACCGCATGAACCCCACGACATGTATCTTTCTGTTATATGTGGCTAATTTTTAAGAATGCACCCTATGAAATCTAAATGGGCGAGTAACATGAAATTCATCATCCCTATTGTCATTATTCCTGAAAATAGCTACGGTGACCATAACTATTTTTGAACCAGGCTCTTAACGTGTTTGTTTCTGTGGCTAATTCTCCATTTTGACATGGGTGTTGATGGGGACGGATGTGCTCCTTGAGCCAGCCTCAAGTGGCCTTTCATGGAATTGCCCTTGTTGACAGTTTTGCATTGGCTTCGTATTTAAGCCCCGGAGATGTCCGCCTGTGACTAAGTATTTGTTGGTCTCCGAGGAGACTGGAAATATTGCGTTCCTTTTAAATTATTTGTTTTCATGAAGTGGATTGTGGTTACTCTTCTTCCGTTAGGGGAAGATGCAGCCAAGACCTTTGCTTTTTTCAGGCCCTCGAGTATTTTCCCATCCCAGATGACTGCCATTACACTGAACAGGCGTGGTTCATGGTCAATAAGCCAATCACATGCAAAATTAGCATTACTCTACACCCCCCCAGGTTAGAGAAAAGCACCACGTGTGCTGAGATTGTTTGATTAGACCCAATTTAATCTTGTGTATGCCTTGGGCATCCTTTTCGCAGAGGCAATTTCATAGTCCATGAAGTTTTACTGAGACGTGAACATTGCTGGTTGAAAACTTAACCCAATACCTCACCGAAATGACTTGAAATATAGTCAGCTCTGGCAATTTTTGTTGGTCTCTGAGGAGACTTACCATCTTGCACTAAAATTAAAATCTTACTTTTGCATTGACGCATCCGGGTTCCACACTATCCGGTGCTGGGGGTTGCATCCCCGATTCAGTTGCTCGTTCTGTCTTTGGGTAAGCAAAATTGAATTGTTCCGGGAGTAAAGGTAGTTCTGCGTTCATTGTCCTCAGATGAAGATGCGACGTACTGAATTTGCACCGCATGAACCCCACGACATGTATCTTTCTGTTATATGTGGCTAATTTTTAAGAATGCACCCCTATGAAATCTAAATGGGCGAGTAACATGAAATTCATCATCCCTATTGTCATTATTCCTGAAAATAGCTACGGTGACCATAACTATTTTTGAACCAGGCTCTTAACGTGTTTGTTTCTGTGGCTAATTCTCCATTTTGACATGGGTGTTGATGGGGACGGATGTGCTCCTTGAGCCAGCCTCAAGTGGCCTTTCATGGAATTGCCCTTGTTGACAGTTTTGCATTGGCTTCAGATTTAAGCCCCGGAGATGTCCGCCTGTGACTAAGTATTTGTTGGTCTCCGAGGAGACTGGAAATATTATGCGTTCCTTTTAAATTATTTGTTTTCATGAAGTGGATTGTGGTTACTCTTCTTCCGTTAGGGAAGATGCAGCCAAGACCTTTGCTTTTTCAGGCCCTCGAGTATTTTCCCATCCCAGATGACTGCCATTACACTGAACAGGCGTGGTTCATGGTCAATAAGCCAATCACATGCAAAATTAGCATTACTCCCCAGGTTAGAGAAAAGCACCACGTGTGCTGAGATTGTTTGATTAGACCCAATTTAATCTTGTGTATGCCTTGGGCATCCTTTCGCAGAGGCAATTTCATAGTCCATGAAGTTTTACTGAGACGTGAACATTGCTGGTTGAAAACTTAACCCAATACCCCGCCGAAATGACTTGAAATATAGTCAGCTCTGGCAATTTTTGTTGGTCTCTGAGGAGACTTACCATCTTGCACTAAAATTAAAATCTTACTTTTGCATTGACGCATCCGGGTTCCACACTATCCGGTGCTGGGGGTTGCATCCCGATTCAGTTGCTCGCTCTGTCTTTGGGTAAGCAAAATTGAATTGTTCCGGGAGTAAAGGTAGTTCTCGTTCATTGTCCTCAGATGAAGATGCGACGTACTGAATTTGCACCGCATGAACCCCACGACATGTATCTTTCTGTTATATGTGGCTAATTTTTAAGAATGCACCCCTATGAAATCTAAATGGGCGAGTAACATGAAATTCATCATCCCTATTGTCATTATTCCTGAAAATAGCTACGGTGACCATAACTATTTTTGAACCAGGCTCTTAACGTGTTTGTTTCTGTGGCTAATTCTCCATTTTGACATGGGTGTTGATGGGGACGGATGTGCTCCTTGAGCCAGCCTCAAGTGGCCTTTCATGGAATTGCCCTTGTTGACAGTTTTGCATTGGCTTCGTATTTAAGCCCCGGAGATGTCCGCCTGTGACTAAGTATTTGTTGGTCTCCGAGGAGACTGGAAATATTGCGTTCCTTTTAAATTATTTGTTTTCATGAAGTGGATTGTGGTTACTCTTCTTCCGTTAGGGAAGATGCAGCCAAGACCTTTGCTTTTTCAGGCCCTCGAGTATTTTCCCATCCCAGATGACTGCCATTACACTGAACAGGCGTGGTTCATGGTCAATAAGCCAATCACATGCAAAATTAGCATTACTCTACATCCCCCAGGTTAGAGAAAAGCACCACGTGTGCTGAGATTGTTTGATTAGACCCAATTTAATCTTGTGTATGCCTTGGGCATCCTTTCGCAGAGGCAATTTCATAGTCCATGAAGTTTTACTGAGACGTGAACATTGCTGGTTGAAAACTTAACCCAATACCCTTGAAATGACTTGAAATATAGTCAGCTCTGGCAATTTTGTTGGTCTCTGAGGAGACTTACCATCTTGCACTAAAATTAAAATCTTACTTTTGCATTGACGCATCCGGGTTCCACACTATCCGGTGCTGGGGTTGCATCCCCGATTCAGTTGCTCGTTCTGTCTTTGGGTAAGCAAAATTGAATTGTTCCGGGAGTAAAGGTAGTTCTGCGTTCATTGTCCTCAGATGAAGATGCGACGTACTGAATTTGCACCGCATGAACCCCACGACATGTATCTTTCTGTTATATGTGGCTAATTTTTAAGAATGCACCCCTATGAAATCTAAATGGGCGAGTAACATGAAATTCATCATCCCTATTGTCATTATTCCTGAAAATAGCTACGGTGACCATAACTATTTTTGAACCAGGCTCTTAACGTGTTTGTTTCTGTGGCTAATTCTCCATTTTGACATGGGTGTTGATGGGGACGGATGTGCTCCTTGAGCCAGCCTCAAGTGGCCTTTCATGGAATTGCCCTTGTTGACAGTTTTGCATTGGCTTCAGATTTAAGCCCGGAGATGTCCGCCTGTGACTAAGTATTTGTTGGTCTCCGAGGAGACTGGAAATATGCGTTCCTTTTAAATTATTTGTTTTCATGAAGTGGATTGTGGTTACTCTTCTTCCGTTAGGGAAGATGCAGCCAAGACCTTTGCTTTTTTCAGGCCCTCGAGTATTTTCCCATCCCAGATGACTGCCATTACACTGAACAGGCGTGGTTCATGGTCAATAAGCCAATCACATGCAAAATTAGCATTACTCTACACCCAGGTTAGAGAAAAGCACCACGTGTGCTGAGATTGTTTGATTAGACCCAATTTAATCTTGTGTATGCCTTGGGCATCCTTTCGCAGAGGCAATTTCATAGTCCATGAAGTTTTACTGAGACGTGAACATTGCTGGTTGAAAACTTAACCCAATACCCTTGAAATGACTTGAAATATAGTCAGCTCTGGCAATTTTTGTTGGTCTCTGAGGAGACTTACCATCTTGCACTAAAATTAAAATCTTACTTTTGCATTGACGCATCCGGGTTCCACACTATCCGGTGCTGGGGGTTGCATCCCCGATTCAGTTGCTCGTTCTGTCTTTGGGTAAGCAAAATTGAATTGTTCCGGGAGTAAAGGTAGTTCTGCGTTCATTGTCCTCAGATGAAGATGCGACGTACTGAATTTGCACCGCATGAACCCCACGACATGTATCTTTCTGTTATATGTGGCTAATTTTTAAGAATGCACCCCTATGAAATCTAAATGGGCGAGTAACATGAAATTCATCATCCCTATTGTCATTATTCCTGAAAATAGCTACGGTGACCATAACTATTTTTGAACCAGGCTCTTAACGTGTTTGTTTCTGTGGCTAATTCTCCATTTTGACATGGGTGTTGATGGGGACGGATGTGCTCCTTGAGCCAGCCTCAAGTGGCCTTTCATGGAATTGCCCTTGTTGACAGTTTTGCATTGGCTTCAGATTTAAGCCCGGAGATGTCCGCCTGTGACTAAGTATTTGTTGGTCTCCGAGGAGACTGGAAATATTATGCGTTCCTTTTAAATTATTTGTTTTCATGAAGTGGATTGTGGTTACTCTTCTTCCGTTAGGGGAAGATGCAGCCAAGACCTTTGCTTTTTTCAGGCCCTCGAGTATTTTCCCATCCCAGATGACTGCCATTACACTGAACAGGCGTGGTTCATGGTCAATAAGCCAATCACATGCAAAATTAGCATTACTCTACACCCCCCCCAGGTTAGAGAAAAGCACCACGTGTGCTGAGATTGTTTGATTAGACCCAATTTAATCTTGTGTATGCCTTGGGCATCCTTTCGCAGAGGCAATTTCATAGTCCATGAAGTTTTACTGAGACGTGAACATTGCTGGTTGAAAACTTAACCCAATACCCTTGAAATGACTTGAAATATAGTCAGCTCTGGCAATTTTTGTTGGTCTCTGAGGAGACTTACCATCTTGCACTAAAATTAAAATCTTACTTTTGCATTGACGCATCCGGGTTCCACACTATCCGGTGCTGGGGTTGCATCCCCGATTCAGTTGCTCGCTCTGTCTTTGGGTAAGCAAAATTGAATTGTTCCGGGAGTAAAGGTAGTTCATGCTCATTGTCCTCAGATGAAGATGCGACGTACTGAATTTGCACCGCATGAACCCCACGACATGTATCTTTCTGTTATATGTGGCTAATTTTTAAGAATGCACCCCTATGAAATCTAAATGGGCGAGTAACATGAAATTCATCATCCCTATTGTCATTATTCCTGAAAATAGCTACGGTGACCATAACTATTTTTGAACCAGGCTCTTAACGTGTTTGTTTCTGTGGCTAATTCTCCATTTTGACATGGGTGTTGATGGGGACGGATGTGCTCCTTGAGCCAGCCTCAAGTGGCCTTTTATGGAATTGCCCTTGTTGACAGTTTTGCATTGGCTTCAGATTTAAGCCCGGAGATGTCCGCCTGTGACTAAGTATTTGTTGGTCTCGAGGAGACTGGAAATATTATGCGTTCCTTTTAAATTATTTGTTTTCATGAAGTGGATTGTGGTTACTCTTCTTCCGTTAGGGAAGATGCAGCCAAGACCTTTGCTTTTTCAGGCCCTCGAGTATTTTCCCATCTCAGATGACTGCCGTTAAACTGAACAGGCGTGGTTCATGGTCAATAAGCCAATCACATGCAAAATTAGCATTACTCTACATCCCCCAGGTTAGAGAAAAGCACCACGTGTGCTGAGATTGTTTGATTAGACCCAATTTAATCTTGTGTATGCCTTGGGCATCCTTTTCATGCAGAGGCAATTTCATAGTCCATGAAGTTTTACTGAGACGTGAACATTGCTGGTTGAAAACTTAACCCAATACCCTTGAAATGACTTGAAATATAGTCAGCTCTGGCAATTTTGTTGGTCTCTGAGGAGACTTACCATCTTGCACTAAAATTAAAATCTTACTTTTGCATTGACGCATCCGGGTTCCACACTATCCGGTGCTGGGGTTGCATCCCGATTCAGTTGCTCGTTCTGTCTTTGTGTAAGCAAAATTGAATTGTTCCGGGAGTAAAGGTAGTTCATGCGTTCATTGTCCTCAGATGAAGATGCGACGTACTGAATTTGCAACGCATGAACCCCACGACATGTATCTTTCTGTTATATGTGGCTAATTTTAAGAATGCACCCCTATGAAATCTAAATGGGCGAGTAACATGAAATTCATCATCCCTATTGTCATTATTCCTGAAAATAGCTACGGTGACCATAACTATTTTTGAACCAGGCTCTTAACGTGTTTGTTTCTGTGGCTAATTCTCCATTTTGACATGGGTGTTGATGGGGACGGATGTGCTCCTTGAGCCAGCCTCAAGTGGCCTTTCATGGAATTGCCCTTGTTGACAGTTTTGCATTGGCTTCGTATTTAAGCCCCGGAGATGTCCGCCTGTGACTAAGTATTTGTTGGTCTCCGAGGAGACTGGAAATATTGCGTTCCTTTTAAATTATTTGTTTTCATGAAGTGGATTGTGGTTACTCTTCTTCCGTTAGGGAAGATGCAGCCAAGACCTTTGCTTTTTCAGGCCCTCGAGTATTTTCCCATCCCAGATGACTGCCATTACACTGAACAGGCGTGGTTCATGGTCAATAAGCCAATCACATGCAAAATTAGCATTACTCTACACCCCCCCCAGGTTAGAGAAAAGCACCACGTGTGCTGAGATTGTTTGATTAGACCCAATTTAATCTTGTGTATGCCTTGGGCATCCTTTCGCAGAGGCAATTTCATAGTCCATGAAGTTTTACTGAGACGTGAACATTGCTGGTTGAAAACTTAACCCAATACCCCGCCGAAATGACTTGAAATATAGTCAGCTCTGGCAATTTTTGTTGGTCTCTGAGGAGACTTACCATCTTGCACTAAAATTAAAATCTTACTTTTGCATTGACGCATCCGGGTTCCACACTATCCGGTGCTGGGGTTGCATCCCGATTCAGTTGCTCGTTCTGTCTTTGGGTAAGCAAAATTGAATTGTTCCGGGAGTAAAGGTAGTTCTGCGTTCATTGTCCTCAGATGAAGATGCGATGTACTGAATTTGCACCGCATGAACCCCACGACATGTATCTTTCTGTTATATGTGGCTAATTTTTAAGAATGCACCCTATGAAATCTAAATGGGCGAGTAACATGAAATTCATCATCCCTATTGTCATTATTCCTGAAAATAGCTACGGTGACCATAACTATTTTTGAACCAGGCTCTTAACGTGTTTGTTTCTGTGGCTAATTCTCCATTTTGACATGGGTGTTGATGGGGACGGATGTGCTCCTTGAGCCAGCCTCAAGTGGCCTTTCATGGAATTGCCCTTGTTGACAGTTTTGCATTGGCTTCGTATTTAAGCCCCGGAGATGTCCGCCTGTGACTAAGTATTTGTTGGTCTCGAGGAGACTGGAAATATTGCGTTCCTTTTAAATTATTTGTTTTCATGAAGTGGATTGTGGTTACTCTTCTTCCGTTAGGGAAGATGCAGCCAAGACCTTTGCTTTTTCAGGCCCTCGAGTATTTTCCCATCCCAGATGACTGCCATTACACTGAACAGGCGTGGTTCATGGTCAATAAGCCAATCACATGCAAAATTCGCATTACTCTACACCCCCAGGTTAGAGAAAAGCACCACGTGTGCTGAGATTGTTTGATTAGACCCAATTTAATCTTGTGTATGCCTTGGGCATCCTTTCGCAGAGGCAATTTCATAGTCCATGAAGTTTTACTGAGACGTGAACATTGCTGGTTGAAAACTTAACCCAATACCCCGCCGAAATGACTTGAAATATAGTCAGCTCTGGCAATTTTGTTGGTCTCTGAGGAGACTTACCATCTTGCACTAAAATTAAAATCTTACTTTTGCATTGACGCATCCGGGTTCCACACTATCCGGTGCTGGGGGTTGCATCCCCGATTCAGTTGCTCGTTCTGTCTTTGGGTAAGCAAAATTGAATTGTTCCGGGAGTAAAGGTAGTTCTGCGTTCATTGTCCTCAGATGAAGATGCGACGTACTGAATTTGCACCGCATGAACCCCACGACATGTATCTTTCTGTTATATGTGGCTAATTTTTAAGAATGCACCCCTATGAAATCTAAATGGGCGAGTAACATGAAATTCAGCATGCGTATTATCATTATTCCTGAAAATAGCTACGGTGACCATAACTATTTTTGAACCAGGCTCTTAACGTGTTTGTTTCTGTGGCTAATTCTCCATTTTGACATGGGTGTTGATGGGGACGGATGTGCTCCTTGAGCCAGCCTCAAGTGGCCTTTCATGGAATTGCCCTTGTTGACAGTTTTGCATTGGCTTCGTATTTAAGCCCCGGAGATGTCCGCCTGTGACTAAGTATTTGTTGGTCTCCGAGGAGACTGGAAATATTGCGTTCCTTTTAAATTATTTGTTTTCATGAAGTGGATTGTGGTTACTCTTCTTCCGTTAGGGAAGATGCAGCCAAGACCTTTGCTTTTTCAGGCCCTCGAGTATTTTCCCATCCCAGATGACTGCCATTACACTGAACAGGCGTGGTTCATGGTCAATAAGCCAATCACATGCAAAATTAGCATTACTCTACACCCCCCCAGGTTAGAGAAAAGCACCACGTGTGCTGAGATTGTTTGATTAGACCCAATTTAATCTTGTGTATGCCTTGGGCAGCCTTTTCATGAGAGGCAATTTCATAGTCCATGAAGTTTTACTGAGACGTGAACATTGCTGGTTGAAAACTTAACCCAATACCCTTGAAATGACTTGAAATATAGTCAGCTCTGGCAATTTTTGTTGGTCTCTGAGGAGACTTACCATCTTGCACTAAAATTAAAATCTTACTTTTGCATTGACGCATCCGGGTTCCACACTATCCGGTGCTGGGGGTTGCATCCCCGATTCAGTTGCTCGTTCTGTCTTTGGGTAAGCAAAATTGAATTGTTCCGGGAGTAAAGGTAGTTCTGCGTTCATTGTCCTCAGATGAAGATGCGACGTACTGAATTTGCACCGCATGAACCCCACGACATGTATCTTTCTGTTATATGTGGCTAATTTTTAAGAATGCACCCCTATGAAATCTAAATGGGCGAGTAACATGAAATTCATCATCCCTATTGTCATTAATCCTGAAAATAGCTACGGTGACCATAACTATTTTTGAACCAGGCTCTTAACGTGTTTGTTTCTGTGGCTAATTCTCCATTTTGACATGGGTGTTGATGGGGACGGATGTGCTCCTTGAGCCAGCCTCAAGTGGCCTTTCATGGAATTGCCCTTGTTGACAGTTTTGCATTGGCTTCAGATTTAAGCCCGGAGATGTCCGCCTGTGACTAAGTATTTGTTGGTCTCGAGGAGACTGGAAATATGCGTTCCTTTTAAATTATTTGTTTTCATGAAGTGGATTGTGGTTACTCTTCTTCCGTTAGGGGAAGATGCAGCCAAGACCTTTGCTTTTTTCAGGCCCTCGAGTATTTTCCCATCCCAGATGACTGCCATTACACTGAACAGGCGTGGTTCATGGTCAATAAGCCAATCACATGCAAAATTAGCATTACTCTACACCCCCCCCAGGTTAGAGAAAAGCACCACGTGTGCTGAGATTGTTTGATTAGACCCAATTTAATCTTGTGTATGCCTTGGGCATCCTTTTCGCAGAGGCAATTTCATAGTCCATGAAGTTTTACTGAGACGTGAACATTGCTGGTTGAAAACTTAACCCAATACCCTTGAAATGACTTGAAATATAGTCAGCTCTGGCAATTTTGTTGGTCTCTGAGGAGACTTACCATCTTGCACTGAAATTAAAAACTTACTTTTGCATTGACGCATCCGGGTTCCACACTATCCGGTGCTGGGGTTGCATCCCGATTCAGTTGCTCGTTCTGTCTTTGGGTAAGCAAAATTGAATTGTTCCGGGAGTAAAGGTAGTTCTGCGTTCATTGTCCTCAGATGAAGATGCGACGTACTGAATTTGCACCGCATGAACCCCACGACATGTATCTTTCTGTTATATGTGGCTAATTTTTAAGAATGCACCCCTATGAAATCTAAATGGGCGAGTAACATGAAATTCATCATCCCTATTGTCATTATTCCTGAAAATAGCTACGGTGACCATAACTATTTTTGAACCAGGCTCTTAACGTGTTTGTTTCTGTGGCTAATTCTCCATTTTGACATGGGTGTTGATGGGGACGGATGTGCTCCTTGAGCCAGCCTCAAGTGGCCTTTCATGGAATTGCCCTTGTTGACAGTTTTGCATTGGCTTCAGATTTAAGCCCGGAGATGTCCGCCTGTGACTAAGTATTTGTTGGTCTCCGAGGAGACTGGAAATATTATGCGTTCCTTTTAAATTATTTGTTTTCATGAAGTGGATTGTGGTTACTCTTCTTCCGTTAGGGGAAGATGCAGCCAAGACCTTTGCTTTTTTCAGGCCCTCGAGTATTTTCCCATCCCAGATGACTGCCATTACACTGAACAGGCGTGGTTCATGGTCAATAAGCCAATCACATGCAAAATTAGCATTACTCTACATCCCCCCCAGGTTAGAGAAAAGCACCACGTGTGCTGAGATTGTTTGATTAGACCCAATTTAATCTTGTGTATGCCTTGGGCATCCTTTCGCATGAGGCAATTTCATAGTCCATGAAGTTTTACTGAGACGTGAACATTGCTGGTTGAAAACTTAACCCAATACCCGCCGAAATGACTTGAAATATAGTCAGCTCTGGCAATTTTGTTGGTCTCTGAGGAGACTTACCATCTTGCACTAAAATTAAAATCTTACTTTTGCATTGACGCATCCGGGTTCCACACTATCCGGTGCTGGGGTTGCATCCCGATTCAGTTGCTCGTTCTGTCTTTGGGTAAGCAAAATTGAATTGTTCCGGGAGTAAAGGTAGTTCTGCGTTCATTGTCCTCAGATGAAGATGCGACGTACTGAATTTGCACCGCATGAACCCCACGACATGTATCTTTCTGTTATATGTGGCTAATTTTTAAGAATGCACCCCTATGAAATCTAAATGGGCGAGTAACATGAAATTCATCATCCCTATTGTCATTATTCCTGAAAATAGCTACGGTGACCATAACTATTTTTGAACCAGGCTCTTAACGTGTTTGTTTCTGTGGCTAATTCTCCATTTTGACATGGGTGTTGATGGGGACGGATGTGCTCCTTGAGCCAGCCTCAAGTGGCCTTTCATGGAATTGCCCTTGTTGACAGTTTTGCATTGGCTTCAGATTTAAGCCCGGAGATGTCCGCCTGTGACTAAGTATTTGTTTGTTTCCGAGGAGACTGGAAATATTATGCGTTCCTTTTAAATTATTTGTTTTCATGAAGTGGATTGTGGTTACTCTTCTTCCGTTAGGTGAAGATGCAGCCAAGACCTTTGCTTTTTTCAGGCCCTCGAGTATTTTCCCATCCCAGATGACTGCCATTACACTGAACAGGCGTGGTTCATGGTCAATAAGCCAATCACATGCAAAATTAGCATTACTCTACACCCCCAGGTTAGAGAAAAGCACCACGTGTGCTGAGATTGTTTGATTAGACCCAATTTAATCTTGTGTATGCCTTGGGCATCCTTTTCGCAGAGGCAATTTCATAGTCCATGAAGTTTTACTGAGACGTGAACATTGCTGGTTGAAAACTTAACCCAATACCCTTGAAATGACTTGAAATATAGTCAGCTCTGGCAATTTTTGTTGGTCTCTGAGGAGACTTACCATCTTGCACTAAAATTAAAATCTTACTTTTGCATTGACGCATCCGGGTTCCACACTATCCGGTGCTGGGGGTTGCATCCCCGATTCAGTTGCTCGTTCTGTCTTTGGGTAAGCAAAATTGAATTGTTCCGGGAGTAAAGGTAGTTCTGCGTTCATTGTCCTCAGATGAAGATGCGACGTACTGAATTTGCACCGCATGAACCCCACGACATGTATCTTTCTGTTATATGTGGCTAATTTTTAAGAATGCACCCCTATGAAATCTAAATGGGCGAGTAACATGAAATTCATCATCCCTATTGTCATTATTCCTGAAAATAGCTACGGTGACCATAACTATTTTTGAACCAGGCTCTTAACGTGTTTGTTTCTGTGGCTAATTCTCCATTTTGACATGGGTGTTGATGGGGACGGATGTGCTCCTTGAGCCAGCCTCAAGTGGCCTTTCATGGAATTGCCCTTGTTGACAGTTTTGCATTGGCTTCGTATTTAAGCCCCGGAGATGTCCGCCTGTGACTAAGTATTTGTTGGTCTCCGAGGAGACTGGAAATATTATGCGTTCCTTTTAAATTACTTGTTTTCATGAAGTGGATTGTGGTTACTCTTCTTCCGTTAGGGAAGATGCAGCCAAGACCTTTGCTTTTTCAGGCCCTCAGTATTTTCCCATCCCAGATGACTGCCATTACACTGAACAGGCGTGGTTCATGGTCAATAAGCCAATCACATGCAAAATTAGCATTACTCTACATCCCCCCCAGGTTAGAGAAAAGCACCACGTGTGCTGAGATTGTTTGATTAGACCCAATTTAATCTTGTGTATGCCTTGGGCATCCTTTCGCAGAGGCAATTTCATAGTCCATGAAGTTTTACTGAGGCGTGAACATTGCTGGTTGAAAACTTAACCCAATACCCTTGAAATGACTTGAAATATAGTCAGCTCTGGCAATTTTTGTTGGTCTCTGAGGAGACTTACCATCTTACACTAAAATTAAAATCTTACTTTTGCATTGACGCATCCGGGTTCCACACTATCCGGTGCTGGGGTTGCATCCCCGATTCAGTTGCTCGTTCTGTCTTTGGGTAAGCAAAATTGAATTGTTCCGGGAGTAAAGGTAGTTCTGCGTTCATTGTCCTCAGATGAAGATGCGACGTACTGAATTTGCACCGCATGAACCCCACGACATGTATCTTTCTGTTATATGTGGCTAATTTTAAGAATGCACCCCTATGAAATCTAAATGGGCGAGTAACATGAAATTCATCATCCCTATTGTCATTATTCCTGAAAATAGCTACGGTGACCATAACTATTTTTGAACCAGGCTCTTAACGTGTTTGTTTCTGTGGCTAATTCTCCATTTTGACATGGGTGTTGATGGGGACGGATGTGCTCCTTGAGCCAGCCTCAAGTGGCCTTTCATGGAATTGCCCTTGTTGACAGTTTTGCATTGGCTTCGTATTTAAGCCCCGGAGATGTCCGCCTGTGACTAAGTATTTGTTGGTCTCCGAGGAGACTGGAAATATGCGTTCCTTTTAAATTATTTGTTTTCATGAAGTGGATTGTGGTTACTCTTCTTCCGTTAGGGAAGATGCAGCCAAGACCTTTGCTTTTCAGGCCCTCGAGTATTTTCCCATCCCAGATGACTGCCATTACACTGAACAGGCGTGGTTCATGGTCAATAAGCCAATCACATGCAAAATTAGCATTACTCTACACCCCCCCCAGGTTAGAGAAAAGCACCACGTGTGCTGAGATTGTTTGATTAGACCCAATTTAATCTTGTGTATGCCTTGGGCATCCTTTCGCAGAGGCAATTTCATAGTCCATGAAGTTTTACTGAGACGTGAACATTGCTGGTTGAAAACTTAACCCAATACCCGCCGAAATGACTTGAAATATAGTCAGCTCTGGCAATTTTTGTTGGTCTCTGAGGAGACTTACCATCTTGCACTAAAATTAAAATCTTACTTTTGCATTGACGCATCCGGGTTCCACACTATCCGGTGCTGGGGTTGCATCCCCGATTCAGTTGCTCGTTCTGTCTTTGGGTAAGCAAAATTGAATTGTTCCGGGAGTAAAGGTAGTTCTGCGTTCATTGTCCTCAGATGAAGATGCGACGTACTGAATTTGCACCGCATGAACCCCACGACATGTATCTTTCTGTTATATGTGGCTAATTTTTAAGAATGCACCCTATGAAATCTAAATGGGCGAGTAACATGAAATTCATCATCCCTATTGTCATTATTCCTGAAAATAGCTACGGTGACCATAACTATTTTTGAACCAGGCTCTTAACGTGTTTGTTTCTGTGGCTAATTCTCCATTTTGACATGGGTGTTGATGGGGACGGATGTGCTCCTTGAGCCAGCCTCAAGTGGCCTTTCATGGAATTGCCCTTGTTGACAGTTTTGCATTGGCTTCGTATTTAAGCCCCGGAGATGTCCGCCTGTGACTAAGTATTTGTTGGTCTCCGAGGAGACTGGAAATATGCGTTCCTTTTAAATTATTTGTTTTCATGAAGTGGATTGTGGTTACTCTTCTTCCGTTAGGGGAAGATGCAGCCAAGACCTTTGCTTTTTCAGGCCCTCGAGTATTTTCCCATCCCAGATGACTGCCATTACAGTGAACAGGCGTGGTTCATGGTCAATAAGCCAATCACATGCAAAATTAGCATTACTCCCCAGGTTAGAGAAAAGCACCACGTGTGCTGAGATTGTTTGATTAGACCCAATTTAATCTTGTGTATGCCTTGGGCATCCTTTCGCAGAGGCAATTTCATAGTCCATGAAGTTTTACTGAGACGTGAACATTGCTGGTTGAAAACTTAACCCAATACCCTTGAAATGACTTGAAATATAGTCAGCTCTGGCAATTTTTGTTGGTCTCTGAGGAGACTTACCATCTTGCACTAAAATTAAAATCTTACTTTTGCATTGACGCATCCGGGTTCCACACTATCCGGTGCTGGGGTTGCATCCCTGATTCAGTTGCTCGTTCTGTCTTTGGGTAAGCAAAATTGAATTGTTCCGGGAGTAAAGGTAGTTCTGCGTTCATTGTCCTCAGATGAAGATGCGACGTACTGAATTTGCACCGCATGAACCCCACGACATGTATCTTTCTGTTATATGTGGCTAATTTTAAGAATGCACCCCTATGAAATCTAAATGGGCGAGTAACATGAAATTCATCATCCCTATTGTCATTATTCCTGAAAATAGCTACGGTGACCATAACTATTTTTGAACCAGGCTCTTAACGTGTTTGTTTCTGTGGCTAATTCTCCATTTTGACATGGGTGTTGATGGGGACGGATGTGCTCCTTGAGCCAGCCTCAAGTGGCCTTTCATGGAATTGCCCTTGTTGACAGTTTTGCATTGGCTTCGTATTTAAGCCCCGGAGATGTCCGCCTGTGACTAAGTATTTGTTGGTCTCCGAGGAGACTGGAAATATTATGCGTTCCTTTTAAATTATTTGTTTTCATGAAGTGGATTGTGGTTACTCTTCTTCCGTTAGGGAAGATGCAGCCAAGACCTTTGCTTTTTCAGGCCCTCAGTATTTTCCCATCCCAGATGACTGCCATTACACTGAACAGGCGTGGTTCATGGTCAATAAGCCAATCACATGCAAAATTAGCATTACTCTACACCCCCAGGTTAGAGAAAAGCACCACGTGTGCTGAGATTGTTTGATTAGACCCAATTTAATCTTGTGTATGCCTTGGGCATCCTTTCGCAGAGGCAATTTCATAGTCCATGAAGTTTTACTGAGACGTGAACATTGCTGGTTGAAAACTTAACCCAATACCCGGAAATGACTTGAAATATAGTCAGCTCTGGCAATTTTTGTTGGTCTCTGAGGAGACTTACCATCTTGCACTAAAATTAAAATCTTACTTTTGCATTGACGCATCCGGGTTCCACACTATCCGGTGCTGGGGTTGCATCCCGATTCAGTTGCTCGTTCTGTCTTTGGGTAAGCAAAATTGAATTGTTCCGGGAGTAAAGGTAGTTCTATGCTCATTGTCCTCAGATGAAGATGCGACGTACTGAATTTGCACCGCATGAACCCCACGACATGTATCTTTCTGTTATATGTGGCTAATTTTAAGAATGCACCCCTATGAAATCTAAATGGGCGAGTAACATGAAATTCATCATCCCTATTGTCATTATTCCTGAAAATAGCTACGGTGACCATAACTATTTTTGAACCAGGCTCTTAACGTGTTTGTTTCTGTGGCTAATTCTCCATTTTGACATGGGTGTTGATGGGGACGGATGTGCTCCTTGAGCCAGCCTCAAGTGGCCTTTCATGGAATTGCCCTTGTTGACAGTTTTGCATTGGCTTCAGATTTAAGCCCGGAGATGTCCGCCTGTGACTAAGTATTTGTTGGTCTCCGAGGAGACTGGAAATATTGCGTTCCTTTTAAATTATTTGTTTTCATGAAGTGGATTGTGGTTACTCTTCTTCCGTTAGGGGAAGATGCAGCCAAGACCTTTGCTTTTTCAGGCCCTCGAGTATTTTCCCATCCCAGATGACTGCCATTACACTGAACAGGCGTGGTTCATGGTCAATAAGCCAATCACATGCAAAATTAGCATTACTCTACACCCAGGTTAGAGAAAAGCACCACGTGTGCTGAGATTGTTTGATTAGACCCAATTTAATCTTGTGTATGCCTTGGGCATCCTTTCGCAGAGGCAATTTCATAGTCCATGAAGTTTTACTGAGACGTGAACATTGCTGGTTGAAAACTTAACCCAATACCCCGCCGAAATGACTTGAAATATAGTCAGCTCTGGCAATTTTTGTTGGTCTCTGAGGAGACTTACCATCTTGCACTAAAATTAAAATCTTACTTTTGCATTGACGCATCCGGGTTCCACACTATCCGGTGCTGGGGTTGCATCCCGATTCAGTTGCTCGTTCTGTCTTTGGGTAAGCAAAATTGAATTGTTCCGGGAGTAAAGGTAGTTCTGCGTTCATTGTCCTCAGATGAAGATGCGACGTACTGAATTTGCACCGCATGAACCCCACGACATGTATCTTTCTGTTATATGTGGCTAATTTTTAAGAATGCACCCCTATGAAATCTAAATGGGCGAGTAACATGAAATTCATCATCCCTATTGTCATTATTCCTGAAAATAGCTACGGTGACCATAACTATTTTTGAACCAGGCTTTTAACGTGTTTGTTTCTGTGGCTAATTCTCCATTTTGACATGGGTGTTGATGGGGACGGATGTGCTCCTTGAGCCAGCCTCAAGTGGCCTTTCATGGAATTGCCCTTGTTGACAGTTTTGCATTGGCTTCGTATTTAAGCCCCGGAGATGTCCGCCTGTGACTAAGTATTTGTTGGTCTCCGAGGAGACTGGAAATATTGCGTTCCTTTTAAATTATTTGTTTTCATGAAGTGGATTGTGGTTACTCTTCTTCCGTTAGGGGAAGATGCAGCCAAGACCTTTGCTTTTTCAGGCCCTCGAGTATTTTCCCATCCCAGATGACTGCCATTACACTGAACAGGCGTGGTTCATGGTCAATAAGCCAATCACATGCAAAATTAGCATTACTCTACACCCCCAGGTTAGAGAAAAGCACCACGTGTGCTGAGATTGTTTGATTAGACCCAATTTAATCTTGTGTATGCCTTGGGCATCCTTTCGCAGAGGCAATTTCATAGTCCATGAAGTTTTACTGAGACGTGAACATTGCTGGTTGAAAACTTAACCCAATACCCTTGAAATGACTTGAAATATAGTCAGCTCTGGCAATTTTGTTGGTCTCTGAGGAGACTTACCATCTTGCACTAAAATTAAAATCTTACTTTTGCATTGGCGCATCCGGGTTCCACACTATCCGGTGCTGGGGTTGCATCCCCGATTCAGTTGCTCGTTCTGTCTTTGGGTAAGCAAAATTGAATTGTTCCGGGAGTAAAGGTAGTTCTGCGTTCATTGTCCTCAGATGAAGATGCGACGTACTGAATTTGCACCGCATGAACCCCACGACATGTATCTTTCTGTTATATGTGGCTAATTTTTAAGAATGCACCCCTATGAAATCTAAATGGGCGAGTAACATGAAATTCATCATCCCTATTGTCATTATTCCTGAAAATAGCTACGGTGACCATAACTATTTTTGAACCAGGCTCTTAACGTGTTTGTTTCTGTGGCTAATTCTCCATTTTGACATGGGTGTTGATGGGGACGGATGTGCTCCTTGAGCCAGCCTCAAGTGGCCTTTCATGGAATTGCCCTTGTTGACAGTTTTGCATTGGCTTCGTATTTAAGCCCCGGAGATGTCCGCCTGTGACTAAGTATTTGTTGGTCTCCGAGGAGACTGGAAATATTGCGTTCCTTTTAAATTATTTGTTTTCATGAAGTGGATTGTGGTTACTCTTCTTCCGTTAGGGAAGATGCAGCCAAGACCTTTGCTTTTTCAGGCCCTCGAGTATTTTCCCATCCCAGATGACTGCCATTACACTGAACAGGCGTGGTTCATGGTCAATAAGCCAATCACATGCAAAATTAGCATTACTCTACATCCCCCCCAGGTTAGAGAAAAGCACCACGTGTGCTGAGATTGTTTGATTAGACCCAATTTAATCTTGTGTATGCCTTGGGCATCCTTTCGCAGAGGCAATTTCATAGTCCATGAAGTTTTACTGAGGCGTGAACATTGCTGGTTGAAAACTTAACCCAATACCCCGCCGAAATGACTTGAAATATAGTCAGCTCTGGCAATTTTGTTGGTCTCTGAGGAGACTTACCATCTTGCACTAAAATTAAAATCTTACTTTTGCATTGACGCATCCGGGTTCCACACTATCCGGTGCTGGGGTTGCATCCCTGATTCAGTTGCTCGTTCTGTCTTTGGGTAAGCAAAATTGAATTGTTCCGGGAGTAAAGGTAGTTCTGCGTTCATTGTCCTCAGATGAAGATGCGACGTACTGAATTTGCACCGCATGAACCCCACGACATGTATCTTTCTGTTATATGTGGCTAATTTTTAAGAATGCACCCCTATGAAATCTAAATGGGCGAGTAACATGAAATTCATCATCCCTATTGTCATTATTCCTGAAAATAGCTACGGTGACCATAACTATTTTTGAACCAGGCTCTTAACGTGTTTGTTTCTGTGGCTAATTCTCCATTTTGACATGGGTGTTGATGGGGACGGATGTGCTCCTTGAGCCAGCCTCAAGTGGCCTTTCATGGAATTGCCCTTGTTGACAGTTTTGCATTGGCTTCGTATTTAAGCCCCGGAGATGTCCGCCTGTGACTAAGTATTTGTTGGTCTCCGAGGAGACTGGAAATATTGCGTTCCTTTTAAATTATTTGTTTTCATGAAGTGGATTGTGGTTACTCTTCTTCCGTTAGGGAAGATGCAGCCAAGACCTTTGCTTTTTCAGGCCCTCGAGTATTTTCCCATCCCAGATGACTGCCGTTACACTGAACAGGCGTGGTTCATGGTCAATAAGCCAATCACATGCAAAATTAGCATTACTCTACACCCCCAGGTTAGAGAAAAGCACCACGTGTGCTGAGATTGTTTGATTAGACCCAATTTAATCTTGTGTATGCCTTGGGCATCCTTTTCGCATGAGGCAATTTCATAGTCCATGAAGTTTTACTGAGACGTGAACATTGCTGGTTGAAAACTTAACCCAATACCCGCTTGAAATGACTTGAAATATAGTCAGCTCTGGCAATTTTTGTTGGTCTCTGAGGAGACTTACCATCTTGCACTGAAATTAAAATCTTACTTTTGCATTGACGCATCCGGGTTCCACACTATCCGGTGCTGGGGTTGCATCCCCGATTCAGTTGCTCGTTCTGTCTTTGGGTAAGCAAAATTGAATTGTTCCGGGAGTAAAGGTAGTTCTGCGTTCATTGTCCTCAGATGAAGATGCGACGTACTGAATTTGCACCGCATGAACCCCACGACATGTATCTTTCTGTTATATGTGGCTAATTTTAAGAATGCACCCCTATGAAATCTAAATGGGCGAGTAACATGAAATTCATCATCCCTATTGTCATTATTCCTGAAAATAGCTACGGTGACCATAACTATTTTTGAACCAGGCTCTTAACGTGTTTGTTTCTGTGGCTAATTCTCCATTTTGACATGGGTGTTGATGGGGACGGATGTGCTCCTTGAGCCAGCCTCAGGTGGCCTTTCATGGAATTGCCCTTGTTGACAGTTTTGCATTGGCTTCAGATTTAAGCCCGGAGATGTCCGCCTGTGACTAAGTATTTGTTGGTCTCCGAGGAGACTGGAAATATTATGCGTTCCTTTTAAATTATTTGTTTTCATGAAGTGGATTGTGGTTACTCTTCTTCCGTTAGGGAAGATGCAGCCAAGACCTTTGCTTTTTCAGGCCCTCGAGTATTTTCCCATCCCAGATGACTGCCATTACACTGAACAGGCGTGGTTCATGGTCAATAAGCCAATCACATGCAAAATTAGCATTACTCTACCCCCCCAGGTTAGAGAAAAGCACCACGTGTGCTGAGATTGTTTGATTAGACCCAATTTAATCTTGTGTATGCCTTGGGCATCCTTTCGCAGAGGCAATTTCATAGTCCATGAAGTTTTACTGAGACGTGAACATTGCTGGTTGAAAACTTAACCCAATACCCGCCGAAATGACTTGAAATATAGTCAGCTCTGGCAATTTTTGTTGGTCTCTGAGGAGACTTACCATCTTGCACTAAAATTAAAATCTTACTTTTGCATTGACGCATCCGGGTTCCACACTATCCGGTGCTGGGGGTTGCATCCCGATTCAGTTGCTCGTTCTGTCTTTGGGTAAGCAAAATTGAATTGTTCCGGGAGTAAAGGTAGTTCTCGTTCATTGTCCTCAGATGAAGATGCGACGTACTGAATTTGCACCGCATGAACCCCACGACATGTATCTTTCTGTTATATGTGGCTAATTTTTAAGAATGCACCCCTATGAAATCTAAATGGGCGAGTAACATGAAATTCATCATCCCTATTGTCATTATTCCTGAAAATAGCTACGGTGACCATAACTATTTTTGAACCAGGCTCTTAACGTGTTTGTTTCTGTGGCTAATTCTCCATTTTGACATGGGTGTTGATGGGGACGGATGTGCTCCTTGAGCCAGCCTCAAGTGGCCTTTCATGGAATTGCCCTTGTTGACAGTTTTGCATTGGCTTCGTATTTAAGCCCCGGAGATGTCCGCCTGTGACTAAGTATTTGTTGGTCTCCGAGGAGACTGGAAATATTGCGTTCCTTTTAAATTATTTGTTTTCATGAAGTGGATTGTGGTTACTCTTCTTCCGTTAGGGAAGATGCAGCCAAGACCTTTGCTTTTTCAGGCCCTCGAGTATTTTCCCATCCCAGATGACTGCCATTACACTGAACAGGCGTGGTTCATGGTCAATAAGCCAATCACATGCAAAATTAGCATTACTCTACACCCCCAGGTTAGAGAAAAGCACCACGTGTGCTGAGATTGTTTGATTAGACCCAATTTAATCTTGTGTATGCCTTGGGCATCCTTTCGCATGAGGCAATTTCATAGTCCATGAAGTTTTACTGAGGCGTGAACATTGCTGGTTGAAAACTTAACCCAATACCCTTGAAATGACTTGAAATATAGTCAGCTCTGGCAATTTTGTTGGTCTCTGAGGAGACTTACCATCTTGCACTAAAATTAAAATCTTACTTTTGCATTGACGCATCCGGGTTCCACACTATCCGGTGCTGGGGTTGCATCCCCGATTCAGTTGCTCGTTCTGTCTTTGGGTAAGCAAAATTGAATTGTTCCGGGAGTAAAGGTAGTTCTGCGTTCATTGTCCTCAGATGAAGATGCGACGTACTGAATTTGCACCGCATGAACCCCACGACATGTATCTTTCTGTTATATGTGGCTAATTTTAAGAATGCACCCCTATGAAATCTAAATGGGCGAGTAACATGAAATTCATCATCCCTATTGTCATTATTCCTGAAAATAGCTACGGTGACCATAACTATTTTTGAACCAGGCTCTTAACGTGTTTGTTTCTGTGGCTAATTCTCCATTTTGACATGGGTGTTGATGGGGACGGATGTGCTCCTTGAGCCAGCCTCAAGTGGACTTTCATGGAATTGCCCTTGTTGACAGTTTTGCATTGGCTTCAGATTTAAGCCCGGAGATGTCCGCCTGTGACTAAGTATTTGTTGGTCTCCGAGGAGACTGGAAATATTATGCGTTCCTTTTAAATTATTTGTTTTCATGAAGTGGATTGTGGTTACTCTTCTTCCGTTAGGGAAGATGCAGCCAAGACCTTTGCTTTTTCAGGCCCTCGAGTATTTTCCCATCCCAGATGACTGCCATTACACTGAACAGGCGTGGTTCATGGTCAATAAGCCAATCACATGCAAAATTAGCATTACTCTACACCCCCCCCAGGTTAGAGAAAAGCACCACGTGTGCTGAGATTGTTTGATTAGACCCAATTTAATCTTGTGTATGCCTTGGGCATCCTTTCGCAGAGGCAATTTCATAGTCCATGAAGATTTACTGAGACGTGAACATTGCTGGTTGAAAACTTAACCCAATACCCTGCCGAAATGACTTGAAATATAGTCAGCTCTGGCAATTTTTGTTGGTCTCTGAGGAGACTTACCATCTTGCACTAAAATTAAAATCTTACTTTTGCATTGGCGCATCCGGGTTCCACACTATCCGGTGCTGGGGGTTGCATCCCCGATTCAGTTGCTCGTTCTGTCTTTGGGTAAGCAAAATTGAATTGTTCCGGGAGTAAAGGTAGTTCTGCGTTCATTGTCCTCAGATGAAGATGCGACGTACTGAATTTGCACCGCATGAACCCCACGACATGTATCTTTCTGTTATATGTGGCTAATTTTTAAGAATGCACCCTATGAAATCTAAATGGGCGAGTAACATGAAATTCATCATCCCTATTGTCATTATTCCTGAAAATAGCTACGGTGACCATAACTATTTTTGAACCAGGCTCTTAACGTGTTTGTTTCTGTGGCTAATTCTCCATTTTGACATGGGTGTTGATGGGGACGGATGTGCTCCTTGAGCCAGCCTCAAGTGGCCTTTCATGGAATTGCCCTTGTTGACAGTTTTGCATTGGCTTCGTATTTAAGCCCCGGAGATGTCCGCCTGTGACTAAGTATTTGTTGGTCTCCGAGGAGACTGGAAATATTGCGTTCCTTTTAAATTATTTGTTTTCATGAAGTGGATTGTGGTTACTCTTCTTCCGTTAGGGGAAGATGCAGCCAAGACCTTTGCTTTTTCAGGCCCTCAGTATTTTCCCATCCCAGATGACTGCCATTACACTGAACAGGCGTGGTTCATGGTCAATAAGCCAATCACATGCAAAATTAGCATTACTCTACACCCCCCCCAGGTTAGAGAAAAGCACCACGTGTGCTGAGATTGTTTGATTAGACCCAATTTAATCTTGTGTATGCCTTGGGCATCCTTTCGCAGAGGCAATTTCATAGTCCATGAAGTTTTACTGAGACGTGAACATTGCTGGTTGAAAACTTAACCCAATAACCCTTGAAATGACTTGAAATATAGTCAGCTCTGGCAATTTTTGTTGGTCTCTGAGGAGACTTACCATCTTGCACTAAAATTAAAATCTTACTTTTGCATTGGCGCATCCGGGTTCCACACTATCCGGTGCTGGGGTTGCATCCCGATTCAGTTGCTCGTTCTGTCTTTGGGTAAGCAAAATTGAATTGTTCCGGAGTAAAGGTAGTTCATGCGTTCATTGTCCTCAGATGAAGATGCGACGTACTGAATTTGCACCGCATGAACCCCACGACATGTATCTTTCTGTTATATGTGGCTAATTTTTAAGAATGCACCCCTATGAAATCTAAATGGGCGAGTAACATGAAATTCATCATCCCTATTGTCATCATTCCTGAAAATAGCTACGGTGACCATAACTATTTTTGAACCAGGCTCTTAACGTGTTTGTTTCTGTGGCTAATTCTCCATTTTGACATGGGTGTTGATGGGGACGGATGTGCTCCTTGAGCCAGCCTCAAGTGGCCTTTCATGGAATTGCCCTTGTTGACAGTTTTGCATTGGCTTCGTATTTAAGCCCCGGAGATGTCCGCCTGTGACTAAGTATTTGTTGGTCTCCGAGGAGACTGGAAATATTGCGTTCCTTTTAAATTACTTGTTTTCATGAAGTGGATTGTGGTTACTCTTCTTCCGTTAGGGGAAGATGCAGCCAAGACCTTTGCTTTTTTCAGGCCCTCGAGTATTTTCCCATCCCAGATGACTGCCATTACACTGAACAGGCGTGGTTCATGGTCAATAAGCCAATCACATGCAAAATTAGCATTACTCTACACCCCCCCCAGGTTAGAGAAAAGCACCACGTGTGCTGAGATTGTTTGATTAGACCCAATTTAATCTTGTGTATGCCTTGGGCATCCTTTCGCAGAGGCAATTTCATAGTCCATGAAGTTTTACTGAGACGTGAACATTGCTGGTTGAAAACTTAATCCAATATCCTGCTGAAATGACTTGTGTTCATAATTGCAGTAATTGAATATATAATTACCATATTTAAGAATACACATTTTTAAGTTGATAAAAAAAATCTTTTTTTTTCACATTGTTTAAGGAGAAATTAAATTATATACTGTTACCATTATTGATGATGATTACTAGTATGATTATTTATGATTACTAGTAAATATTGGATAGGTCCAACAAATTTGTCCACGTTATTTTAAACAAAATTTAAAGTGTTAAGTGCTTTATTACCATACTCATGAACACAGTTGATTCCTCATAAAATTATATTATTACATTATTTTCTAGGAATGTGGAATCTACCACATAACCACATGCACATAACTTGTCATTACTTGTGTGTGTGCCACTTCCCGGTATACAGAACTTGTCCAGACCAGACTACGGGGAGCAAGTAGAAATGCAGCCTGGTGATGTCACCGTGTTTTGGGCCTCTGGAGTGACTGCTATAGAGGTAATGCTCAGCAGCAGTGAGCGATATGATGAGTTAATGCTGTATCTCTTTAACCTTCTCATATTTTTTAAAAAGTGATTTGACCGTGTAGTTGTGGTTAAGGAGGAATGTGAGTAGGCAGGGCTGACTGGAGCTCCTCACTGTGATGCTGGCTCACATGTTGCATCATGTTAGTTGTGCTGTTTGTGTAGTTCAACACCCTCTTGCAATATTTGCAGGCTGTTTTTGTCTTTTCTGTTATCTTCTTGCCTTAATTACAACCTGAATTAAGGAAGCTCAAATGCCGCCACACTTCTAATTTGAAACTGGAGGGTGCATCAAATATCGCCTGTCATGGAGCCTTTGCTCCGCCTTATTTATGTTGGCGAGCTGTCTCTAGTCCCAGACAAAACACGTAGTGATGGGCCATTTCGAGCTAGCAAAGTCAAAAATAGATTACACCCCTTTTTCATCTCACCAATTTGAATCTCACATAATTTTTTAACAATTTTTAAGTGCCTCGCAATACATCGTTACATCCTTGCAAAACACACCTATGATTAATTAAGGGATTAAATTCAACCCCTTTGCCCATTGTGTCCTACAGATCATGCAATGTCTAACAAGCAAAAGTGGTTGGATGCGCTAAATGCATTCGGGCCATCCAATTTAAACCATACACCATAGACTGTTTAAATACAGCCCTTACTCTTGTTACAGTAATAACAAAGCTTTAGTGCGATTGGATAACACTGATTGAAATTTTGCCAACAAAGCCCACAAATCTCACCATCTGCACTTGTGGTTGTCCCTGTGCAGGAGATTAAGTGTTGCTCAAAACACATGAATAAAAAGCAGAAGGCTCTATTTAGCTCATTATTTTTAGTGTGGCATTACATATCTCATCATGAGCAACTAATCCATCAAAGCCCCTATGTGAATTTTTGTTTCCAAATTCCATAAACAGTCCTCTATTCATGTTTGTCATCCAGTCAAATTTTGACCAGAAGACAAAGACATATGAAGGAGATGATGGATTATTCAGCAACATTCTGATAATACACCAGGCAGTAGCTAAACGCATTGTGTCAATGTTCATGCTGCAGTTGTGGCAATAACACTTGGGCACATGCCAGTATTAACTTCATTGAGAGTGATCGAACTCTGGCTCGGATATAGAAAAGCTGTGTTTGCATTTTCCAAACAGCCCCCCCCTTTTTTTTTCCAAACAGGCCCCCCCTTTTTTGACTTGTAGCTTTTGTAGAGTAGCAGAAGTGAACACGATCTAGCACAAAAACCAGTGAATACAGTTGGCAGTTTGCTAATTTTTAACATAAACATACTAGTTTTTAACTACCTGTAGGAAGAATGAACAAGAGTCCATTCTTGATTCAAAGCTCTGTTTTCCCTGTCTACTTTTCTCTATTTAGGACATGCCATGTAAAATTTCTTTTCTTAGCCTCACTTATTTTATCAACTAATTACTGTTGTCTCTCTTCTTGTCTCCCACCTGTGTGTGTATCTCACTCACTCGCGTTGCAATGCATATCAGAATGCACAGATTTGATGACTCAGGGGCAACACAGAAGATGATTTAGAGGATGCAACTGAGCTACTACTGCCCCATTGTAGACATTTTGCTAACATGCGAGATGGCACCCCTCCTCGCCCCCAAAATCTAACTGTTTATGTTATAAACCCATACTAACTAATAAATTAATAAAGCAGAAAATCTGCATCTGTTGTGAAAAATAACAGAGTCAATAAAGAGTAACTTAACCCCCAAGAATTTTTCAGTTAAAAAGCAATATATATGGCTATTTAGTAGTAATGTTAATTCAATCAGATCCAACTCTTGACATTTGAGGGTGAAGTTTTAAAATTCTACAAACTGTGGTAAAGACATACACAGTGACTGCCCTCCTATGGTTCAAACCTGCTATTGCAATTGAATTTTGCTATTGGCTGATCCTGGCAGCAGGAGCCTGCTTTCATCACTAGCCCAGTCCCCTGTTGCTGTCCTGTCACAACCCTCTCACCAACTGACTACTTGTTCTGTAACTGGGCCCCCTCCCAGCCCTGTCCTATTCCAAACTTTATTTACATTTCAGGGAGGATGCACTTAAGACAAAAGTGGGGGCTCTAGTTCCTCCTTAAGGTGGTGTCCAATGATTTCTCACAGTGCATTTTGGTATATAACTCTCGGGCTGCCTCTGTGATTATTTGAAGAAATATAGGGATGATGGAGTTCTGTGGTTGTGTTACGTTTAGAAAGCCACTGCTTCATCTTGCTGTCAGCAACAGGTCGGACTGGACTGGAGGTTGATTTGAGTTCATCTCTTTCTCTCACCAGGTCAACGAGGCATCAGAGCTTTATTTATCCAGGATGAACTTCTGAACTTCTGCGCTCCTGTCTGCCACTCTCCCATGCATCCTCTGTTGCCATAACAACCAGCTTTCCCACACACTACATGCACAGGTACATGTACATATACTCTGGACACACTTGGACATTAACACACTGCAGTGGTTCTGGTGGTTTTACCAGCCTGCAGCTCAGCTTACACAGTTTACACACTTTGATACATAGTTAATTATTTAGTTTGAGACTTGTTTGGTGCCAAGGTTCCTTTTTGTATCCTGCCCATAGAGCAGAACTTCTCTTAACTCGAGCCAAAAGTGAGAATGTGGGGATCAGGTGCAGCACCATATGGGGGACCATGCAGAACTGGGTCTCCCAGGTGAATGCTGACAGATGATCAGTGTGCAGCAGGGAATTAGCTGTGAGTCTGATGATGTCTTGACAGTTCCAATGGCCCCTACCAGAGGTGCACACAGCCATGACACATCTCCATGGCCTAGGAACATGCAATCAGTGTTTGTGAACATTAGCTGTTCTCTCAATGCCAAAAACCAGAGAAATAAAGGCTTTTGCACCTGTTTTTTCCATATGCGTTGTTTAATCCGTCATCTGACATTATGCATAGAAACCTTGCACAGTAAGTCCAGTGTGTTTTACTGTTTACTATTCATTGTGAAAATTCACAATATGAGACAAAATGAAAAGACACATTTCCTGCCTTGCTTCTCCCTACTGGAGGTATTTATCTGTCTGTCATTCTTTCCTGTTTCTTGCATATGGCACCGTTGCTACCTGAAGAGTCTGAGCTGTCCTCCTCTCTCTCTCTGTCTCTCTCTCTCTGTCTGCGTGCGGTCCTCATCCTCCTCCTCGTCATAATCCACCTAAATATTACTATCTTACCTGAATATGGCTATGGCTTGAAATAAGGCTATCCAAGTTCTAAAACAATAATGCACTCCTTGTTCCTCTTATCTTGTTTTGGATTTGTCCAGCCACCACATTTTCTTCACTGCTTCTTGGTCAAACAGCTTCCTAAAGGCTTTTGACGGATGGGAAAAACACTGAATATCGAACCTGCCTTAAAACTTTACTGAAGGACGAAAGTTTCAGGGTCAGTTTGCAAACAGGATTAACACAACATGGAGTTATATTTTTTGTAGGTGTGTAACAATGTCTGTCAAAAAAACTGTCTCATTGTACCAAGGCCTTAAGTCTTAAACTTACTATGTCATAGGAAATACAGTCTGGAGCGGCTGCATAGACAATGAATGGAAACTTGAGTTGTGGACCCTCTGAGTTTTCTTTTTTAATAGCCAAATACATCTTATTCATCTAATTTTAATACTCTAGTTTTTAGATTTGGGAGAGAGTTGTCCATGTTTAGTAATATTTTTGGACTTTCTTAGATGATAGCATTGTTATATTGTTTATATGGGTTCCCATTAATTGTTACCAAGGTGACAGCTACCCTTCCTGGGGTCCATGTTAAGAACATAGTATACACAAGCTAAACACATGTATGAACCATGAAAATGCCTGCAATTTTCTTTTCAAATATTACATTAGCTTAAACAGGACCCTTGAAACATAGTTCCAAAATACTGATTGTGTCTCCCCTTTAGCCCCCCTTAGGACACCGACGGCCCACCTGGAGCCATGGCAACCATGCTGCTGTCACTAAGGAAACAGATGACAATGGTGATGGACAGGAGGGCCCTGGAGATGAACTGTGATATTGTTAATTAAACTGTGGAGAAGGGTGAGAGAGAGACATAACCTGCCTCCAGATTCTGTTCACACCCAGAGATATAACCTCATTCTCATTCATCATTGCTCTTGACATTAAATATGATTTTAAATTTTAAAGCGCTTTACTTGGTTTCATAACTCTGTACCCGCCTCAGGTGTGCTGAAAACTGCAATCCCATTGGTCGCAGTAGAAGACAACGGCTCAGACTCTGCCCTACGCTTCCTGTGTTACCATGGAGACCCCAGCAAGCCCAGCTTCTCATATCTACTGTATGTATGAGGAATTGCTGCTCTTTCTTTTAGTTATTCTAATTATTTTGATGTACTGAATTTTAATTAAACCTTTTTGTATGTGTGCTTTTACTTTTAATACTTAAATGCAAATCACATTTACTTTCAAGTTTAGACCTATGTCAGTTTCACTACTGCAAAGTAAAATGTCTTCTTCCGGCCTTTTTAGTGTCATTTCTCCAGTCTTGTCCATGTGTCAGAGTCTTTGCACATGGGACAAAATCTGCCCTTAGAATTGACTTTACTTTTTTTCTCTTACCTGAAAATATTAGATAAATTTTAGAGAATGTTGCTGCATGAGGCCCAAAGAGTTGCTCATCTTCAAGAGTGTCAAAGTGATTTGTGGAAATATAGCGCAGTGGACAAGCTGGAGATGGAAATTACTACAACATGAGAGGAATAAACATCAAGCATCTGGTGGATCCTATTAACAGCTTGTTTATTACTGCCAGTGATATCCCAGGAACTACCACTACAGGTAGGTAACAAAAAAATACATATTTTGTCTTCATATAACTTTCTTTATTCTTCATTTTTTATAGCTCTCATTTAGGGATTCAGATTATAAACAATAATTCATCCACCATATTAATGATTTATATAGCCTGTCTGCAAGTTCTTCCTTAGTTAAAGCTTAATTGACGCACTTGAGACATATTTTACAAGCACAAGTCTGACATACTTTCTAATAAATAATTAAACTTTATTTATAAAGTACTACTAAACAAAAGAAAAGTGTTTTTCATGATTGAACCTGAATTTGAATGAGAATAAGCTAAATAAGCTAAAAAAATATATATATATAATAATAATCAAACAGAACATGTTAAAAATAAACAATGTGCTAAAAGTAAGGGTTTTTTTGTTTTATTTTTTTGGAACATAAGTTTAAGAAGTGATGTAAAAGATGGTCAATTCTGCAAACCTCACACTCTTAAGGCTGGTACAGACTAGAGGATTTTCAAATCTTGACCGATTTTTTAAGCATGGGAGATCACAGACATAGTGACAGCGCACGCTTGACGACTCGGCCAGATCGTGAGAACACACACGTGCCATTTGTAGTTTACACTTCACAGCGGCGATCCCACAGACTTGGGACCTCATAGAATCTCGCGCAATCAAATGTGACTTCAGAAGAAAAACAAACATGGAGGAGGATCGCCGTTGTCAGCTGGCTGCACTTGCGTGCGTCTTGTTTTGCAGCGAAAAAGCAGTCCTGTTATGGTAAGTCTTGCACAACACATTATACAAGCACTCATGCTGTTGCCATATTTCGACAAGCGTGTCCTCCTTCTCTATTGTCCATCTGGCTCGGGAGACAGAAGTCCCGTTGTTGCCCGCCCTGTGTTTGAGCTGTACATGTATGCAATATCCCTTAGGTGACCCGGTGTTGTGCCAAAAAGTGATGTGATTGGAGCGCGCGCAGCCTGTTAAATCTGTGTTGTCCAGTATTCACGTCTTCAGCTGCTCTCACATGGATCAAACTGTCGCAGCATGTGAATAAACATAAGTTTATGTCTGTGGTAAGAGCATAGGTACATGTCTTTGTGAAACTTTAATATTTCTTCAAATCCAGTTTTCACATATTTGCGATTTATAGTTTGATCAGACATGACATTTACGCGATTATAAACAATACTGTTGTTCCCGTTGTTTGATCGTGTTTATTATGTGTAAAATCTTGTTTAAAAAAAAAAAAAAGGACTGGTGAGCGATATTTTGTCAAATATAATCACTATAAATGAAATCAAGTAATTCTGAGACAGAAACAACCTTTCAGTAACAACTGCAATATTTTTTTTGGCAAGTAAGAAATTGCATTTTATGCATTGTATTGGCCTTTTAAAGGCATTTACACAGGTGAAAAGGGACTGGGTGAGCTATAATCTGTCAGATATGTCACCATGAATGAAATCAAGTCATTTTGAGGCAGAAACAATCTTTTAGTGACAAGTTAGGAGCTGCAATCACTTTTTGGCAGTTTTTTAGGTGTTGTATTAGCTCTTCAAAGGTATTTCAACAGGCAAAAGGAGGTAAAAAGTACTGGATGGCTTATAATCTCGGGCACAGAGCAGGTAATATAATGAAGGCTCACAAGGATAATAACAGATAATACCTTTATCTTTACATTACCCATCCATAAAGTATGATAGACTACTTCCCAAATGTAAACAAGATTTTAGACATATTAAACACATACAAACAACAGGAACAACAATATTGTCTATAACCGGGTCAATGTCATAACTGATTAAGCTATAAATCACAAACGTGAAAATTGGGTTTCAAGAAACATTGTCGTTTTTAACAAAGGCATACCTATGCTCTTACAACTAACATAAAGTCATGTGTATTTACATGCTACGACTGTTTGATCCAGCAAATGGGTGAGGGGTCACTTTTTTTTCTTACAAAGAAAAAAATGAAGGCTAATTTTGGTATTTTCTTTCCTGGAGCCTATTTTCCAATGTCCTTGTGTCTAAATGACTTATAGGATCAACAGTTTTTGAAATTAGTCCAGCATAATGCGAGAGTGCTGCAGCCAACACCCACGAACAGGCTGCCGTGTAAATCTGCGGGCAATGAAGCACCATCTCTTTACATCTATTAAAAGTGTTTGTTTTTGCCACTGACAGGTTCAGATTGTTATAAAAAGTATATGGCAACATTATGGATAATGGAGAGGATTCCTACAGGGATAAAGCTTTTTGTTACAGAGTAATTTCATATTTCTTTTATCAGAAACTGAAGGAAACGGTCAAGACTCTGATGCCCAAAGGGGATCTCATAACCTGTGAAGTTCCTGCTGATTATGCTGTCCCTGCTGTTATGGACTTACAGTCATTACATAAGCTGTCCAAAGTAATCATGCACATTATATTTCTACTGTTGTTATGGCTGCATACACACAGCACAGAAATGCTTTTAACACACATGTAGCGACGTTACATCATTGCTGATAACACTGCCTCTTCAGGCATGGCTACTGTACATACGTAAGAAATGCACTCTGAAATGCAGGTACACACCATCAGATCTACATACACACATATACAGTATATCAAACATACACACTCCATAAGAACTGGCCTCTCCTCCACCTCTCTATGTAGTCAGACAAACACTTAGGATCAAAAGTTTTTAAAAATGGAACAACTATTTCTGTACATTCCAATCTTAAAATTTTGCCAATTTTAACTGTACAGTTGGAGAAGTAAAACCAAAAAGAAGAAATGATCAAGAAATTACAGCTGCTGTGAAGTGGCAAGTCTAAGCTGGGCATTTTGAGGAGGAAGACCAAGGGAAAGAAGGAACAGAAGGAAGATGAAAAAAGAAAGAGGACGAAGACAAAAATAACACCAGGGTCCGTCAGCAGAACTGCTGAAACATATCTATTTAAAATTTCTTACTGTAATTTAAAAATATCATGTTTATCTTTTGTCAGATCGACACAACACAATTCCTTAGTGTGTGACAAGTGTTCTGTGTCACGAATATGGATTTATCCATGCACATCAACTGAACATTACTCAATACTCATTATTCAGAGTATCAATACACCAGCACCAACTGCAATTTCTTACTCTGTTATTGCTAATGTTTAACCCTTAGGGTAAATTCCAGTATCTTCATAACAGTAGCAGGCATAAGCATGTTTATTCTGCATAACACAGGTCTCAAAGTCATAACTCTAGACACCAAGGGCAAGATCTTGTTGAGCTACATGCCAAGTAAGAAGACTGGCTTCACACTATGATTTCAGCAATCATCAGGGCCTCACGTAAAGGAAGATTTTTAACTAGTGTCAAAATTCTGGGGATTTTTGTACTTTATCTAGACAACATAGAGATGTCTGTAATTTATTTTTATTCCAAAGACATGTATCTCCATAAGTGAAAATTATTATATCCAGGAACTGTTATTTAATATTGTCAAAAATGTAGTGTTTGACATACAATTCTGAAATTTAGTACACGATTTCTAACATGACATCAAAATTTTCTCCCTTTATTTACTAAGCAGATTCATTTGCCAGTATACAGTACTGTTTGCGCTAAAACATTTAGATGCACTGCAGGTTCACTTTTTGATATTTCAAAAAAATCTGTCTGAATCATTTTTGGAGGGATGTGTAAACATTGGTGTCAATGGGGCCCAGAATGTGAGAGGAGCTAGGTTGAATTATTTTGACAAAAAAACAGAGTGATAGACTTCATAATTCCTACCAGGTCGAAGCATCTAAACATTTCTGTTCACCTGGGGCTACATTTTGGTGAAAGCTCCCACGTCCTAGCACATGTGGCTGATTTGTTAAAAATGTTCAACACTTTAAAATTAAGGCGGTTGCTGTAGCGACACCATCAGGACTGTAAGCCCACAATTTTAAGTGAGGAACTTTAGTTTAGGACTGCACATACAGTTTGTGCAAAGTTTCATTTATTTGCATGCTTGGGAAGGTGATAGAGGAAGGACCGGCAACCTTTCTGTCTTTGTGATGCATTCTTAGATACTCAGTACAAGCAGAGGGGAAGCCAGTAGTGATGTGAGAATTGGACTAGTCAAGGCCTTAACTGACCTGAATGCGTCTAAGGAGGGCGTCATCTTACTCCTCCCACTCTACAGCTATATCCTGACATACAATATTATTTAACCTGCAGAATGTAGTTTCTTTATCTTAGCCAGAATTCAACATTTCTGTCTCTTGCTGAACTGTCATACTGAAGGGAGCATTTCCTTTTACCATGTTAAAATTGTAAATAAATTTCATGCTGTTCATTATAGTCGTTTTAAAGTGTAGCGGTTTGGGCTTAAGTCGGTTACACTGCGTCTTGCCATTGGCTGATGGCCATGGTTATCAAGAGCCATTGATAAGTCAGTAAAACGCCTCTTATAGTACAAATTCTGAGATTTCTGTCAGGGTTTGCCTATGTCTTTGGTTTATCTGCCTTCTCCCATCCTCACCACCGTCCCTCTGATCTGCAGGAGTGTCTAACTGGGGAGAGAAGACTCTGGCCTGTGGGCTGTACCTGCTGCTCACCTGCCCCTCACACTATAGATACAGAAACAGAGGACTGGCTTTGGAAAGCCCAGGAAGAGCTGTAAGACTGGACTGCTTGCCTGCCATCTGTGGACAAGGTAACACACATGTTCTCATCCCAAGTCATCCCTTATTACCACTTTGCTGTGGACTTCCACATCTGCAGGTATCCTTCTGTGCCTGCTCTTTACATTGTGGAATGCTGCTACCATGATGCACATGGTATGATTACACTGCACAACAAAAGCACGTGGCAACCAACGCCTGTACTTCAACAAACGCACATGTTGGCACAGATGGTTTGGCAACAAGGGCATGGTTGGTTAGGTGTAGAAAAAAAACATCACATTCAGATTTAAAGCATGGAAATCCATATATTATTAGACCCACCCACCTCCTCTCCAGCTCGCCCTGAAGTCGTCTTCATGCTCCTGATATTATGTCACTACCAGATGCATTTTAACCTGATGCCATCTTGGCGCATTTCAAACGGACTTGACAGGTGGTTTTTAGCATTACAATCTTATGTCAAAAGCACTGTCAAAGCAGCAGTATTTTACAAGTTTGGAAGGAGGATGGGCTGAGTATTTACTGAGTTTTATATTGTAGAACAAAATGTGAAAGTCTCTTAAGCTTGTGTTAACCAGATGTAATTTTAAGCATCTAACCAAAAACCTATTCAAACTGTGCCCTGAACCCTCTGTACACTACCTGCTCAGCACCAAATAGTAGACAGACAAAGTTAGACTAGTGGGTATAAATGGAGTATTAGTGGATGAAAAGCCAGATTTCCTCGAGAGTTGGAGGAGTTCAAAACACATTTGGAAGGAGTGGCAATACTGGACATTTTCCAGGTGACAAGACACAAGTCCAAATGAATGCTAGTGCGATGCTTTGTTTCTGCTGGATGTGTAAACAATTGATTGCCAACAAATTCACCACAACAATGTCATAATGTGATATGTTTTCAACTTGCTCCAGCTTGATACTTATTGTGAAGCCCTAACAGAGAAAACACACATACATACACACAGACACATACACAGGAGATCGATGTGCCAAAGGGTGACTTTCTATTTCCTCTCTACTCAGATTGCCAAAAGGAAGTGAGAGAGAGAAAAGAGAATGAAAGGAGAGCTGTGTGTGTGTCCGTGCGTGTTTTAAAATGCTGCCTTGGTTACCTTTCAGCCCTCTTCCTTGACTACCAGTGACAAAGCAGATTAAAGTGGCTCTCTCTGTGTCTGACTCTTTGCTACCACTGTAATACATAAATCAGAGCTTTGCTGCTTAAAAGAACAGAAAAGCTTTAATTTGCACTTTGTAATGGAATAAATGATTGATTGTACTGTTATTGACAATAGCTAGAAGGTGAGGTGTGAACGACGATGTTGGGTCTTGAGCATAGATTTGCAGAACACTAGACGTCTTGCCATTTAATTGGGCTATTTTGGGTTATATAATGGGTTATTTTGTCTTTAACAAGTGTCTCTTTGAACACAGGTGTTTACAGTGTGCTGTTATTAGCATGCAGACCGCTAACTTCCTGCACATTTCTGGTTTTCAAAGGGTTCCTCCTGAGTTGAGTTAGAACAAATCTTAACAATATTATTAATAATAAAAAACTACATTTTATTTGATGGCGCCTTTCAAAACACTCAGGGTCACTTTAAAAGGCAAAGGAGTTAAAAAAAAACAGTATAACAACAGATCAGTTGCATTAAGAAGACAAATTTATAGTGAAGAAAATCATTATGCTCAAAGGTATTTAGATATATTTTAGATGTGGAGGTCCTTTGGGATGCATGCTGAGATAAATGAACTCAGCACATTCCACAGCCTGTTTAACAAGCTGGATCCTAATCTAGACTTCACATATTATGTGACCTTGATCTGTAGATGTATAAATCTGACAGTGGACTATGTGTACAAAGGCAAAAGAAAGGAACACTGAATGACTGTGGAGGCTCACTAGTGTTTAGATTGAGTCTTACTGCATGTTATCACTTTATAGTGTCTTTGTTTTGGTTTTTAACAATCGTTGGAAGGTACCCAAATGCATTACTAGCAGAAAACACATATTTGCAATTACAAGTTTTCTTATTTTGGTAATTAGAGAAGGTAATGTTATGGGGGCTACAGCTACTTGTCCGCAATGGCTGATTAATATTTAATGAATTAATGTATTTACTGCTGAGCAAAAACCTCATCAGTTGGCTGTTTCTAATGTTTTTCTTAAACTTAAGGCAAATGTGTTCCTTTCATGGGTTTAAATAACTCTGCAATCTAATGAGAAATTATTTTGAACCAAAGACACTGAATACAGCTTGTTTGGCAATGTGTCAGTTCTTAAAAGCAACATTTCACCCCCCCCCACACCAAAAAGAAGCAAATGCAACTGTGTGTCACACATTATGATGAATAGTGATATAAATTAAATAAACATTCCTAGTTGAAGTCATAGCAATGATGGTCAATTTTCATTTAATGATGCTTGTGATGCTGCTAACAAAGTGATTTGCTTTTCAAACAAAACACCACACAGACAAGTGACTGTGTTTGTGTAGTCAGACATTCAGTTAGTGTTGAACATTGTAAAAAAATTTTAGGAATTGAAGCTTTGATGTATTACTAACAGGGAAATTCCTTTGTCTGTATTCTACTGTAATTTAAATAATAATTTAAATATGATCTCATTTATCAGAAGTCTTTTTTATATTTCTTTTTCTGAGTTGAGCAGTTCATGTTAAAACCGTATCTAAATAGTTGGTAACTGTTGTCTGCATGTATGCACAACAATAATCAACCTAATATTAAACCTTGACAAACTCCCTTCGCAGAATATTGTCATTATGCCTCTTATACAACACTACATATATGGTAAATGGACTGCATTCATGTAGCCCTTTTCTAGTCTTAGTACCCACTCAAAGTGCTTTACATTACAGGCACCATTTACCCCGTTCACTCACTTACACATACACGATTTGATGATGATGATGTTGGAGTTGGAAGTGGCTACAAAGTTGTGTGTATACAGGAAGTACTGCAAGGGACTCAAAATGCAGCAAAAACTGTAGTGTGTCCAGTTTGCTGGTTAGTGAGGAGCAGGTATAATCCTTTACCAGTCATTCAAAGCATTTCAGAAACACAGAGGTGGGTGCCACAGGGCAGTAGTCATTCGGGCAGGTCGGTTTTGCTTTCTTGGGCACAGGAATGAAGGTGAATTTCTTCAAGCAAGTGGGTATGACAAACTGAGCAAATTAACAGTTGGATATAATTGTAAAAGTCAGAGCTAGTTGGTCAGCACATAGCATCAGCACTTGCTTGTTATGGTCATACTTCGTAGACCTTGCCACGTGCCTCAGGGTTTGTCTTTCTGGAGATGTAGTTTAACTTTCTTCCCACAGTTTCTTTTTGCCTCATTTACTGCTCTTCTAACTGCTTTAAAAGTTATGTTTTTAGACTGCAACCATAACTTGTAGGCTGCAGTGTGTGTGTTTAGGGCATCCCAAATAGTCCTGGTAATCCATGATTTCCGGTTATGGAATTTTGGGTGCAGTTGCCTCTGTTATTTTAGAAATTAAATCCACCACAGACTCAGTGAGTCCATTGAGGTCAACAGTGTCTCCTGGAACTTGCTCCAGACCTGTGCACTTAACATGTAGTGCAAACTTCAGGGTGGCCTCTGATTGGCCTGACCATTTCATGACCTCTTGCTTAACAGAGGGAATGCATTATGCTGTAGTTGGTGTACATACTGACCTCAGCAAGATGTATTCATGGTCACTCTTCCTGAATGCTGGTAACGATTCCGCTTTGTAGCCATTTTTGATTGTTTTTTAGCAGCGGTCCAGAGAGTTTATACCCCTATAGCTGCTGTCAGTATGTTGATAGAAGTCAAGCATGATCTTGTTAAGGTTAGCCTGATTAAAGTTTCCAGCAATAGTGAGCGCAGCATCAGGCTTGCTGGTCCACCAGCAGTTCAAGTCTTTGCAAAGATCAAGGCAGCTTTTGTTCTCACTTGTGGTGGGATGTAGACCACTTTCAAATGATAGAGGCAGTTTGAAAAGCCGCTTTCTCAAAAGCATGAAAATTGATTAGTGACGGTATTTCAAGAGAGAGTTGCTGCTACAAAAGGAGGAGTTAAAGGGTAAAAATGGAGCGTGAGATGGACAGGCAGTTTAGTGCGGCATACTGTAGGTCTAAGTCGCAGTTTACCTCTAAATAATTCCTGTTTCCTTCAAGATGTCAGGATGGACGACATGGCAACTCCTTCATCAGAATATATACTACTATACTATACTTGTATAGCGCTTTTCTAGTCTTATTTACCACTCAAAGCGCTTTAACACTACATGTCACATTCACCCATTCACACACACATTCACATACTAGTGGCCGAGGCTACCTGCTACTCAGTAATCAATCACACACACTCACACTGCAATTTGGGGTTCAGTATCTTGCCCAAGGATACTTTACTAGGATACAAGGATTCTAGGATTGAACTCCTGACCTTCTGATTAGAGGACGACCCACTCTACCTCTGAGCCAAGCTGCTGGGCAATCGATGTCAAGCCATATTGTTAATTATTTGGTTGTTGCAATGTTTGTCGTACAATTTTGGGTGTTGAGAAACCAAATTATTGAGACGTTCCCTTATTTTGGCAGCAAGCTAGTCCAGATAATACCTTACCTAGACGTTGGACATCAGATGGAACAAATATATATGTATATATATATATTTCTGCACGTGAAAACTGCTGAAATTAGGTTATATTTTTCCACACCAGTGTTCTGCAGTGGTGTTTGAACATTCCTAAGAACCCACAAAATCAGCTTTTATAAATTTCCATTACATTTTTTTTTAAACGAAAATCGGTGCTTCATGTGAAATAGTTTTTGCTCTTCTATATATTTTACAAATGTAATAAATGACAAAGGGAGAAGTGGCATCTTTCCTCTTTATTTGCAGTTGAATGTTTCATAAATGCTAGTAACATTCTACACTTTTTTCTATAGCTACTTGAAAGTTTTACGTTAGCCCTCATGACGTTAGCCCTAATATAAATGACATTTCATGTCTTTTATCGTAACCTAGTTTTGTGTCTGTTTGTTCCTGACACACCATAATTATGAAATACATTACAGGAAATACAGGTCAGGTTTGTTGAATGGATTTGGAGTTTACTGAGTGGAAAAAGAAGTAAATCTAGTAAATATTTCATGATGTGAAGCCAAAGAATGGAGGATAGCCACACGTCTTCTCTCTGCTTCTGTTTTGTCTTCCTGTTCTTCTCATCTCCTTTTCCAACTGTGACCTTTGACCCCTGCATGACCCAAGTTTAATGTGACTTCCTGCTGGACGACAGCAGTAGCCAGAAGCAGCTGATGCTGCCAAGATTAATACACGCACACTCGCATGCATATGCACATTCTGCCGTCTTCATTACACACACAAACGAGCGCGCACAGATCTCACAATACAGACATTTGACAATTTTTAAGCGCTCTGATACACACAAGTCCTTCCTCTGTCTGGACTATTTGCACACTTTTAGTTGACACACACACACTTTCAACATCATAAGTGCCTCCAGAGGAAGGATTCTGTTACAAAAACAAATACAGTGACACACAAAAAATACTTTCACACATACTGAATTTCATTTTCAGCTCCCAATTCACCTGACAGTTGTGTTTATTAATCTTCTAAAGCTAATAAACACTAATAAGTCACATCCAGCCAATGATAACATCACATCACTTCACCAATTAGGCCTGTTGAAGTACACAGACAGAATACGGTTCTTGTTCAAAAAATTTTTTAAAAAACCCTTGAAAACGAAGTGCTGCAACTCAAAACTGCACTCAAGCATTGCACTGTCCTTATGTGTGTGATTTTGCTAAATTACATTATTCACAAGATTAACAGACAAAGTTTTAAACCCTTTATTTAAACCATGTCCACCTTCTTTGGTTTGTAGGTATTGTTGCATTTAACTTGATGAGTGTTTCTGCAACATAGTCTAATACATCTGCATACAATGATGGGCTCAAGAACTATAACAGGTGTGTTATTGCTGGTTTTTGGTTCCTAAACCTGCATCCATTGATTGTTACATTGTGATATTATTCATATATTAGGCTGTAAGTGTCTCAGAGACAGTTTTTTTTATACGTTATTGGCTATGTTTCAGTCATAAATTCATAAATTTAAGTTCATAAGGTCATCACAAGTGATTAAAAATGTGATAAATACGGTGTGAAAATAGGTAAAAAAGTATGATTAAAAAAATTCTTCTAAAAGAGACTTTGAAATGTATTGCCTTTAATGTAAGGTCATTACTTACTGCAAAGTAACACCACTCCAGTGTAGTTGATGGCATTGTGGGAAATGTGATGTCATGTGATGGGTCATAGGTCAGTAGCATTGTGGGTAAGAGCAACATGGCTGCTGATTATTAGCATGCGACTCCAGAGTAGGAATAGTCTACATGTGGTCGAAGGGGCACTCACGGTAATTATTCCTTTATTTATGTATTATGTTGCCTTACATGGACATTGGACATTGGTGGACCACATTTAGGTGGCTGTGTTTTATTTCGGCACATTTCTGTTGTGCTAATTGGACTGCTTAATAGACACTAGATTGAGAGTGAGTGGAAAATCTATGTATGTCCTTTATTTTTGTTGTAGTTTTCAAAGTGTTTGATGGTGTTTGACATGTCTGAGGAAACAAAGTGCGGACCATATAAACCTTCAGAAAACATCAGAGCAAAGAGAGGACATTAATTCTTTGGATCAGCTTATTTGGCTAATCATAGACTGTATATAAAGATGGACAACATGACAGCTCCCCCAAAGTGAGGTTACTGAATCTCGATCGCACCCTGGTGTCTGACTGCAGTACAGGTCCTAAGACCCACACCTCCATGTTAGTGAATAATCATAGACTGAACTAAAAACTCTACACACCAAATACATTTTTCCCAAAGATGGTTTCTGTCTCTGAAGGTAGTTCTTATCACCCTGATGTTGGTTTGAGGGATTTTTCACGATAAGTTCTGTTTTATTTAGTTATTAAGTTATAAAAAAAGAGGGCTTTTCTGCCATGATTGACAGCCATGACAGCCGATCTGTGCACTCGCATCAATGCAGCTGCCCGTGATTGGTTGGACGGGTGTTGGGCAGGAACTCTCCCACCGCAGATTTCGTTACTACCCAGATGCAGGGCTCATATCCGGGATATTTTTACCTCACTTCAGCATAGCGGGGATAAGTGGGGACGCATCGTCCATCTTTATTTACAGTCTATGTAGCTAACACATCGTAACAGCTGTGGGTCAGGAAGTAGAGCAAGTCGTCCACTGATCGGGAGGTTGATCCTCGGGTGGTCCATATGTCGAAGTATTCTTGGGCAAGATTCTGAACCCCAAATTGCCCCTGATGGCTGTTACATCAGTATGTGAAAGCACAAGAATGGTAACTGAGTAGCAAGTGGCACCTTTTACGATAGCCTCAGCCATTAGTGTGTGAATGTGTGTGTGAATGGCTGAATGTGACTTGTAATGTGAAAGCGGTTTAAGTTGTCAGAAGACAGGCTTATTACAAGTGCACGTCCATTTTACCATTTACCAAACAGTTGTCTATTAACACATCCAGCAGAAACAGCGCATCATTGCCATTTGTTTGCTGTTATGTTTGTGTTCACCCAATGAATGTCAGTTCAATATTCACTTTCTTTTTAGCTCTGGTTTAGTCTCTACCAAGTGGCAGCTTTCAGGGCTGAAAAATAAAGCCAACATAAAAGTAACAAAAACTGCAGCTCTGTGAAAGGGCACTTGAGTAAATCCCCATAGACCACGAAGTTAAAATACTTAACAGTAGAAATAAACATAGGTAATATATTCTCGTCACAAATCTAGGTAGCCCTGGTTCATCCTCTTCAGGTGTCTTTCAGAATAAATAGGGGAACAATAATTCCTAACTGTAAGGCAACAAACTGCTGTTAATGCATTGTTTAAATGTTCTAAATATAGAAATAAAAAGTTCAAATCACATCTTCCACATTATGTCTTAAAAGTTCAGAAACACCGAAATCAGAAAAACATCTCAATCAGGAATGCTAATTTGTGATTTTTCTGAAGAGCACTTGAGTTCACCATTGGCCATTGCACGTATCAGTGTTGGCTGTTTCTGACCAAAGTGCATGTAGAAAATGAAAATTCAGACCCAGATCCTATCTCTGAGGTGGCTGATGAGAACAATGATGACTCAGACTCATTACAAAAACACAGTTCTTAGTCACATATGAGCAAAAAAATCTGATCTGGGCTGTTTTTGCCTGCGGTCTGAACGTAACCTTTCTGCCTGCTGTTTGGTGCAGGGCAGGTGACGTACAGGAGTTTTATTTTTGCTTTTTCACCGGAAACACCTACATCAGAAATTGGACAGAAAAAAACATGCATGTGCTTGATTTGTAGCTTAATCTCAAATACTGCGTTTCAGTCAGCACTCGTCAGAAGTTCAAAACTGATTTCCGTCTGTTGACACTGCAAGCGTCACAGAGGGAAGGCTGAGGTCACACTGAAACCACACAGAGAAAACAGTTACGCACACACTCGTACACACACGCACTGCACACATCATTAAAAAATGGGAAGCTGTCCTTTTTATTATACACTTGGTATGAAAATATTCACATTCATCACAGTGAAGATATATCATTTGAACATTTATCACTATGACAAGATGCTTTCACCATAAAGTTATAGTTCTATAACAAGTGAAAGTTTGACCATAATATTATGTGTCTGTAACAACTAAATATTCCACAGATTAGTCATAGTTAATTCATATTTTTGAAATTTTGACCGTATGTTGATTTTGTCTAGGTTCTTTCTGACACTGATATGCTTCCATACAAAAGTTTTGACCATATTTCGCAGATCTATAACAACACAAGTTGCGAATGATTATGTTGAATAATAGATGGGCTTTTAACAGTATAAAGTTAGGACAATAACCATATAGTGCCATTCCCGCGCATGCAAATAGCAATATGTAAACTTTAGAGGTCGTTTCCCTTTATATTTAGTCTTTGATAGCACAGATGCATGCTCAGGTTAAAACCACAGACTGCCTGTTTTTAAAAGCCTGTCACATGCTGTACATCTATCTGACACCAACATGGAAAGGTAAAGTCACCCAGAGCAATTAGCTTTCAAAATAGTATCATCTTTTAAAATGACAAGCACTATCCAAAAATACTGAACAATAAATAATAGCACTTTTTAAACACAAAAACAAATGTATTAAAACCTTGAAGTTAGGGTTGAGGTTGAGAAATAAGCAAAAAGGGAAGGGCAGGCCAAATGATGACTGATGAAACTTCTGTTTAAAGTAAGACTGAGTAACTTTGACAAAAGAAATAAACCAAACATCCTGTTATTATTAAATACACTTAGGAGTTTTCCTGCTACAACCTGACTTGGTCTGGTACAACAGCTAGCTTATAGGGGCTAATCTTAGCTATCTGTATGCTTGTAAATTTTAGGGAGCTATTGCTGTGTAACCCCAGACTGTATATAGTACACGCAAATTTTTTTTTTTCCAAAGATTGTTTCTGTCACTGAAGGTAGTTCCCATCCCCCTGATGTTTGTTCAAGTTATCCTTTTTATGATAAGTTTGGTTTTAATGAGTTATTCAGTTCTTCAAAAAGGGGATTTTCTGCCATGATTGACAGCTGTGTCATCCAATCCATGCGCTTGCATTCAATCAGGCTGCTCATGATTGGTCAACAGGTGTTTTTGGCAGAAAGCCACAAAGCAACTCTTTTTCTCATGGACATCATTTCCCCATGTTTTTCAGTTTACAGGCCAATGGGAACAACTTTATCTTTTTTGAATTGGTCCAGTATTGTGCAAGAGCAGCCACCAGGCTGCAATGTAAACACTCAGGAAATGCTTGTCCTGTCAGTTTATGTCCACTAAACTAAAAGTGCTTGTTTTTGACACTGACAGGATCATTTTTTATTTAACCAGACACAGCCCCCAAACCACTGTCTTCAAACCCACATTACTCCATTTAACCCTTACAACCTGAGCGAATTGGCTTGAAATAACCCGGAAATAAGCAATAAATAGGTTAAAAAAAGGAACAAGAAAATAACCTGAAAAATTCAAAACAAACATACAAACAAAAAATGTGGGGAAGTTAAAAAACAAAAACAAAAAGCAAGGAAATTACCTGAAAAAGGTGCTTAAAATTATAATAATCCTGGAAAATAATTTTAAATATTTAATCGTGAAAATTCTAAATGTAGTTCTCTCGACATTTTACCTTAGATTATAAAATTTCCCCATTTTTGAAAGACAGTTTTTTTCTGTGTTCACAGGTTTAAAAACTTATGAAAGGCATGTGAGCTCAAGAAAAGTGATGATGATCCAGGTTTCAAAGGGTTAAATAAACAGTCATTTAATAATGGTAAAAATCGCTTGGTTTAAAGTCGACAGAAACAAAATAGAAGTAATACATACATCCTCCACCGTTTTAACAACCAACTCAACTTCTCATTTCGACCAATTAGATGTGAAAATGTGCAGGATCTATACATGCTAAAAGTACTGATTATTTAAATAGAGTCTGGTGGGTTTGGCAGTGTTGATTTTTTAGGCCGTTTCTGAGTACACAAAAAGGATCTAATGCTTTATCTAAATGGTATTAGATTGTTTCACAACTAGTAAAAAAAAGTTGTGAGCATTCGAGGACCTGTAGTTCGTTTAAGTTGCAAATCCCTGCGTGATAACATTATAGCACATCATCCTTAATGGTAACCTTAATATTACAAGGACCTATCTGACATTTTTGTTGCACAAGTTGTGCTTTACCAGCATTTACAGACTGGGGGAGTGGACTGTTGTCCTCCTCACTGACTCCACCCTCATCACACCCCCTAACTATGACTAAACACTGACTCTATCTGTGCTGTACAGAATACTGTAGAGGGCTGGTGATAGATTTTTGTCATATTTATGAAAAACTAATATAATTAACCCAGTGCCCTATTTGACATCTCATAAGACAAATCAGCAAATGTCTGTATATGTAAATCCATCAAAGTCAGGAACTGTATAGCTGCACCATGAATACTTCGCCTTCTCATTCACCGTATTGTACAAATCAAAGCATGAAGCCGGCATGCACAGGATATGCTCTTAATGCGGCTGTGTTGTGCTATCAGCTCATGCAGGAGTCCAGTGTCCTTTTCCCATCTGACTGTGATTTCACACCATCTGACCATCCGTAGATATTGTTTTGACCAAATACAAATGTTAGATGATGTATAGTCCAGCTGTCTTGTGGCAAGCAGCAGACACAAAATACCAAGCCCATTCTCATTCCAAAATTGTCCAGTGCCACTGCTTTTGCAGTGCTTTCAGTGTGAGATCCTGATGCCAAAAGCCACCTTTCAAGTCCGCATGATACACGGCTGGACAGAAATGGACAACAAACTCTGGGCTTTCATGTGGGAACATAATGTTTGCTTCCCGTCCGAATGTTTTGTTTTTTTCTTCACCTTACCATGTGCCTCTTTCCCCTAATCCTAATCGTCCATGCCAGCGTGTGCCTTTGTTGACATCCTGGCATTGGTCGCTATACGCTGTTGTTGCATAAGAATAACCACGTCCAACTGGATGTAATGATTCACTCAACTCACGATTCGATACGATTCACGATACTGTGTTAACCATACGATTTTCTCACGATTTTTTTTAATACAAAATGAGAGAACAGAAAAATTATGACTGAAAAATATTCTATTTATTATTGCATTTCCTCTTTTCTATATCAAATTAAAGAATCCCTTTCTATGTCAGAGGTAGAGTATAAATGCAAAAAACAAACTTTGCAATTAAAGCATTTCTGGACATTCACAATGTCCCCTGCTGGTAAAAAATACCCTTTCACTAGGACAGACGTGGCTGCTGGGGAAAGGTTTGATTTTGCTAGAGGGGAAAGTAGAGAGGGTGACTTTGAAGAACTAAGTTGGCCATTTCCCACTTGTGAGTGATCAGTTGGGCTCTCTCTTTGGCTCTTGTACTCATTTGAGCGAGCGGGGTTCCAAATGCGCTTGTCAGTGTGGTTAGGCTGTGTAGTCGTCGTTAAGGAGTAAGGTGAGTAGGCGGGGCTGACCAGAGCTCGTTAGTGTGATGCCGGCTCACATGCTGTTTGTGTAGTTCAACACCCTCTTGCAGTATTTGCAGACTGTTTTTGTCTTTTCTGTTATCTCCCCACCTTTATTACTTTCTGACTTAAGGAAGCTCAAATGCCGCCACACTTCCAGTTTGAAACTGGAGGGTACGTCAGTATCTCCTGTAATGGAGCCTTTGCTTCATGTTATTTACGTTGGCGAGGTGTCTCTCGTCTCAGATATGACGTAGCACGTTGAACACGTAGTGACATGACACGCCGTCAACAAGCAAAGTCAAAAACAGATTACACTCTGCCAAAAAGTGTATTGCAGTTCATTTTTCATTTCACCAATTTGAATCTCACATATTTTGTATCGATATATATCCCTGTGTCTCACCATATGTTTTTGTTGACATCACGGTAGCGACATCCAGCAACGTAAAGAGCTCACACAGAAGGATACCTACAGCGTTATATGTAGACGGTAGTCCCTGCAAAGTGGCAATATGTCACAACTTGGGATGAGAATGTGTTGCTACAAACCAGAGACATTAAAAAAAAAACAACATTCACAGAGGCAAAGTAGAGGTCATATTCATGTTGAGCTCACACATAGTGGCAGTTGTATCAGGGCTCAGTGAAATAATTTGCAAGAGAGAAAAATATGTTTTCAGTCCAATTCCATCAGATGATGATGTAAACACAGCTGGATGTGGGCAGCAGGGTCTCATTAGGACATTAGATAGAGCCTTTTTACAGGCAGTCTTGTTCTGTTGATCCCTTCGCTCTGAGGCCTGTACCAGCAAGGTTACTGATTGCTCCTCATATCGTTTCAGCTGGTGTTCTTCTCAGTCTCTCGACTCTGGTCTTCCGTGGCTATCACACAGCTGAGCTTCATATCACTGTCCACACTTTTTTCAGTGTGTCTATTATTTTGTACAATTAAGGGTGTGATAGTTTTTTCATTAGTCTGTGAGATTAATACTGAGTTTTTGCCGGAAGTGTCTGTTTTTGAGTTGAGTGTGCTGGTGTGCGTGAGCAGCATCACAGTGGGATGGCCGTTGTTCTCGTCTGTGGCGACCTCATGGGAATCGGTAGCTGGGTTGGAAGGGCTGGCGTTGCCGCGACGAAGGCAGCAACACAGTATCCTCCCAAGAGGCCGGAACAAGGCTCTGTACAGGCCGCGTCGTGCACTTTCGCTCACAAAGCAGTAGAGAGCAGGGTCAGCTACACAATTCAGGGTGGTCAGCAACAATGACAGGTGGTAGTAGTTAAATATTCCTGAAAAATGAGAATACAGGCTGTTTGATTAAAACAAAAAACTTTTCATCCTTCGTCACTGGATTGCTTTGCAAAGAAGAAACTGTACCTGTGATGAAGTCACAGTCCCGTTCCAGCAGAGTGCGTACTAACAGGAACACATGGTAGGGAGAGAAGCAGACAAGGAAGATGAGGATGGTACTGCTGACTAACTGCCTAATTCTTGTCTTCTGATCAGGTTGCGTCCCAGCGCTCCGACCCACGGCACGAAGAACACACAGGTAGCTGATCTGGACAGAAATAATCCAAGTCATTGGATGTATCAGGATTACTGTCGTGATAACTAACTCTACTTCACATTTCCAATGAAGAATCTTCATCCTCTCTGAAAAACCCTACCTAGCATCTTTTTTTAAACAACAGTGACCTTAATATTTAACCTTTGACCACCAAATTCTAATCAGGACATTTTTGAGTCCAGGTGGACATTGGTGCCACATGTGAGGAAACTCCCTCAAGGCCTATTGCGTTCATTAGAATGAGACCTACGCGAGGTTGCAGTGACTTTGACCATCAAAATCTAATCAGTTCATCGTTGAGTCCAACTTGTGTCAATTCCTATAATATTTAATAGTATATAAACAGAAAGTTTATAGTTATAGTTTATGTAGTACCAACTGCCGTAAACTGATGTGGTAAGTAGCAATTTATTAGTGTTGGTAATTTTAATTAAAGTTTCATTCCATACAGTAGTTAATACTTTATTTGCATGAACAACAATAACAAGTTCACATTAATTAACATTAATTAATGGAGTATTAATCATTAAATAACAGTTAACTAATTTGTCAAGTAATCATAAACTAATGGTGTTTATGTTAAAGAAGGTGTTAATTTCTATGTTATTTAGTAGTATCTAAACAGTCTATTAACAGAAACAACCATACCAAGGACACATTAATAAATATTAGAGCTGCAAGCAGCGATGAACGGGCCCTCGCACCTTCATGCATGTTGGGGTTCTGGCAGGACAATGACTGATGCAGTTCATTTCTATGTCAGATAATGCACCGAGAAATTTTGGACCCTGGAGTGAGCTATTTCAGATGGTGTTGTACTATATATAGTTATACTATAGTATATCACCCAAAAATCATCAAAATGGCATACTATAGTAAATCGTCCAAAATTCATCAAAAACGCCATAGTATAGCATGTCATCCAAAAATTGTCAAAAACAACAAGTATAGTATAGTATGTCATCCATGTTAATCAAAGACGTCATAGTGTAGTATGTCTTCAAAAATCGTCTAAAACGGATGTATGGATTGACATCTTAATTAACACGAACACCATTAGTTAATGATTACTTGACACATAAGTTAACTCCTTGTAAAAGGTTATTACTCCATTAATTGATGTTAATTAATGTGTAATTTTTGTTGTTGTTTCTGTTAATAGACTGTTTATATACTATTTAATAATGTATGAATTAACCCCTTAATTAAAATGAACACCATTAGTTACTGAGTACTTGACACAGTAGTTAACTATTAGATAATATTATCACAATATTTAATAATGCTAACTAATGTACCCTTATTGTAAAGTGTATAGAAAGTCTGTCATTAATTGCTATTAAAAAATCATTTGACTGGCCTAATTATAAAGTGCATTTTTAAAAGAAAAGATTTGAAAACAGTTAACATACCGACAGAATAGCCAGCGGGAACAGAAAGCCAATAGTGAAGCGGTAATAGTTGATTGGATACTCCCACGGCTGCATAGGGTAGTGCTCGAAGCACACTGACTGGTTCTTGCGGTCTCTGCTCAATTCTTTATGGCGGAAGAAAACCACGCCCACAGCAATCTCCTTCAGCCAGATGATGGCGCTAACAAGCCACGCTGCACTCATAGAGCGCAGGGATGTGAACCTGTAGATGAAAGAGAGACAAAAGAGAGAACAGGTCAGGAAACAGCGCAGGAAAAGTACACAAACTATAGCTTTGTATGACATACTATACATTTTTAATATCAATTTTAGAATATTATATGATATTTTCTATTACAGTTATTGCATTAAATACGCTCTTATGTTAAAGAAATTGTTATGAAACTGCATAAGTGTAAAGGTGTGGTGATAAGTTGAAATGGATTGACACTAACTGTGAGCTGCTGCTCGCCTTTTTATCATGCCAAGTCAAAATTACCGTAAAGGGTGGACCACAGCCAGATAGCGATCCAGGCTAATACAGCACAGGAAACCAATGCTGATGTAGATGTTCTCATAGAGCAGGAAGCCACACAGCTGACACAGCCACTCTCTATGACTCCAGTCATCATCCTGAAACAACAACGCACATCCATGAAACAAGAGGTTAGGAGGATAGATTAAAGCGGATGTAGAAACATCCAAATTTCCCAAATGCACCTGGGTGACTGATGTAGATCATCAAAAACATTTTCTGTTCATTAGGCTTATGAGTCACATAAAAGTGTCTCTTAAAAGTGACATTTTAAGTGCATATACAGTAGTGTAATAATACCTAGAATGTAATGTGAACTAGAATTACTGCCTGGTGGTTATATGTATCCACATACCAATCAAGTTGTAGTTAAAGTTTAGACCCATGTCCGTTTTGACTTATGTAGCCATGACAGTCGACAATGACAATGACAATGAAGCTACAGATTCTAAAACATGGATGGTTCACACACATCTTAAACCAAAGAGCAGAAGAGATCTATACAATCAGCACAGTGTCCAAGATTAGTGTCACCAGTTCAGTATCTGTCCAAGTGTCTCTCCTTCAGTTCTTGCATTACAGCATTGAATATGGCCAGAAAAGCGTTTTTGCAGAATATTATGTTACAGTAAACCATTTTGATATAAAATGTCAAGTCCAAGTGGACATTTGTGCAAATTTGAAGAAGATCCCTCAAGGTGTTATTGAGATATCATCTTCACTAGAATGAGACGGACAAGGTCACAGTGACCTTGACCTTTGATTTTTAACCAAAAATTCTAATCTGTTCTTACATGAGTCCAAGTGGGTGTTTGTACCAATAGGGCTTCCCCTTTAAAGTCAAAGATTCAAATCGTTAGATGGAGATCCCTCAGTCGCAGTCAAGTCAAGCAGTGTTTTTTTTTTTTGTTTGTTTGTTTTGTTTAGTTTTTTTGTTATTTTTATGCTAGTCAGTGTGCTTTGCAGTCTATTTTTGGGGACGTTTTGGTCCCCAGATTTTGCTGCAGACTGATTGCTCTTGACTTTCACTGTACTCTTTGTTACAAGCAATTTCATGCATGATGCAACAGCACAGATGAAGGATAGCATTATCTTCTCCCTTCTGCTTAGAAGAGGTAACATTAAAGCTCACAGCAATTTAATAATATACAGTCTCTGGCTTTTTTTTAATATCCAGTGTCGGCAAAAAATGTTGCACACATCCGATCTGCCATTAGTGCCGTTTGTTTACATGAACGCCACTGTCACACTGAACATCCCGCTTGACGCATTCAAACTTTATATGAAATGAAAATGAATCATCAAATATTTGTATTGAACAGCCAAATCTGATTCGACTGGCATAATTTCAAGTCGTGTACAGCCCTAGTGCCAAATTTAAAAATATTTCATTTGAGGCATGGCATTCATGAGAGTTGGATGAGGTCACAGTAACCTTGACCAAAACCTAATCCTTCAGACTTGGCTCTAATGTCCACTTGGACTCACTGATAAACTGAACATAATGCCTCCAACAACAGCTGTTGCCAGCACATTTGCAAAACATTGCTGAGAAAATCACACATACACTTTTTGCACATAATGTAATATCACATTTTTTGTTTATTACAAAATAAATGAATGGTCTTACTTTACCTGAAAGAAATACTGTAGCCACATTGGCAATGATGCCAGGTATAACAGATCCGACACAGTAAGGTTCATCAAATAAACTCCCAGCTCATTCTTCTGCTTCAGCTGCAGAGCAGCGTGGTACAAAGAGTACAGGTTGGAGGGAACGCCAACCTAGAATCAAGAAGATTATTTATTGTGATTATATTGAATTTATTATTTCTAAGATTTCTACTCACTTCTAACTTCCCGTTTTTACAATCACTTGATACTTAATGTTTAGAACACTACTCCTTTGTTTAGACAACCAGTTCTACAAAACCTTGAGTTAAGTTCCACAGTTTTGAAGTCAAGTGCCTCCATTTTTAAAGTTTTTACATGACATCTTTGGTTATGGCAAGTAAACAATGGCAGGTTATAGTTAGTCAACAAAACACTTGATTAATGTAAGGGAAGGTTGTAAACACACCTCATTTTGAACGGTTCGGAACATTCAAACCAAAACTATATTGGTTTGGAACCCTAAAGTTGTCTCCCAGCTCGATACCAGTTTAATAGTTTTTCTTTGTCTTCTTAAATAGTCATTCATGCTTGTTTTTCAATAAAAACAACTATCTGTAACTAATAGCAGCCCACAGGTAATAAATGTAATCCATCTTGTTAGTACTGGTTACTTTCAATGTGCAACAAACTGTTCAGAATCCTGACTGTGTTTGCAATGGATCTCCTCAAAACTGATGAAAAGGTGGGCTGATCTGCGATACAGTACCAAGGTTCCAAAAATCTTAGATGGAACTGGTTCAAGAACTAGAGCTAATTTGGTGGAAAGGGGGTATGACAGAGCACAGACTCCTGTATTCTGCATGAAAGTAGGACTCACTACATGCACATTCTCCACCCCACCCTCTGCACCTCACTACCTAAAGGGCACACTGCCTCCTGCATTGGCTTTGAATGTTGGCATTGGCCGTAAATCACAAAGCATAGAATCACCCAATATGGATGTAATTCCTAAGTTGACTGGGCCGTCAGTTAAGTTTAGTCAAGTTAAGTTTAAGTGACATTAGGAACTTTTGGAGGTCAGGGTCCAGGGCGAAGGCCTACAGTTTAGAGTGACAGCTTCTATGAACAGCTGGATGCATTATAATTCTTGCCTGTTACAAAATGGCTAGTTTTCTTAAATTGTGGCTCAGATTTGCTGTTATAACTCCATCTGTTCATCCATCCTCTTTAGATTGTTTTTGTGTATTTTCATGTTGCTGCAGAGATTCTTAGCACATATTAGGAGAGAGACACTAGGCAGGTTTCCATTGACCCCCAAACAGCCTTGTAAGTCTTTAAACTTACACGAGGTGGTATTTCAGGTGATTCAAAAAAAAACATATTTTGCAAAACTACTATGGATACAGTATTTTCACTTTTGTAGGTCACGTGATGTACAACTAGGAGTGTCAGTAGGAACTGGCTTGATGCAGCAGGCGCTACAAGAGGTGTTATTGCATCATCCGGAAGATTTTTTTGTGAATCATGGACTATCACCTCCCAGAAATCCCTCATATGTGGCTGCTCCTACATACTGTATGTCTTTCCATTATGGCTCCATAACACGCCCACAAGGCCTTGGATTTAAAAAAAAATTACTGCTAGTGTAGTAGCAATAGAAATAAAGCTGCTAATGTTTTGAACGTCCATCAACATGTTGTATTCCGTTAGTGGAAACGCAATCATCTCACAATTGTGTTTTATCAATATTTCAAAAATATCACTTAAGTTTTGCACAAATCTGTAATGGAAAGCCACCTACTGTACACCTAGACCCATGTGTGACCTCAGCACTCTGAACATTACTCTGTGATTTAGATACATAGTGTTCTCAAGGCAAACCTTTAATGATATTAATGTTGATTTTAAAGATGCATCCAGCTGCTGGTTATAACACATTAAAAATAACACCTTGATTTCTTTTACATTGCTGATACATATAAGACAGCCTATGCTGAGGTTGTACTTCAATGGTGCAATGTTATGACTTGCAGGAGGAAGTGGGCATTCTAGCTTGAGAGAGAAGACAGCTTCCTGTGTCACACTGACCTTAATTCAGAAACAAACCCTTTCCATTTGCTTTTGCTTTTAAAGTATTCAGACTTTTTAATAGTCTAATGCAGGTAATCAAGATGCATACACACTTACCAATAGCACGAGGATATAAACACAGGAGAAGAGGTACTGGTGGATTTCATGGCTGATGGTGCAGTTGATCACATCCTCCTCAGACATGGTGAACACCATCACACCCCACTCACACTCACACTACTTCACCTTTAACATGCACACGTCCACAGGAATGTTTTCAGACATGTTTACACTTCCACGGAATTATGTTGAAACAACACACACACACGCACACACGTCATGGTTGGAGGACTCAGCAATGGCTCAAACTTGTCTCCTCTGGTTGAGTTTTTTTTTTGTTGATTGGGTAGTCCAGTTTCATTTGGCCACTGTAGAACACAAAAGAAAGGAAGTTTTAATCAGTGAAAAGCACTCAAATGGCACAACAAGCCCATAAGGCTGATCTGCATTTTCTATTTTGCTGTATTTTTAATCATTGTGATCATGTAAGCGACTGTAACTACGAGTTAATTTTATTCAAAACTTTGTCCAGACTATATTATCATATCAACAGTCCTCAATCAGAGATACCTTGTGAAATGGCATTTGCATTTTCTAATGCATGAAAAACTTGTCACAGTATGAACAGTGGTTAAAGCAGCCACAGCTCAGCCCTTGGCACAGACTGTTAATTCTCTACTGACCAATTGAAGGACTGCAGTGTTTCTAGCTTCACCTTTTAGTACCGCATCAGTTTGCTAGGTATCCCAAGCAGCCGGGTGACCAAAAATGAGAACAGTTCCAAAAGTATTAATGGTACCATCCACAATTTTAACAATGGCAACGCAAAAAAATGCGTACCAAATTGAACTGAACCTTACCGACCTGCTGGTGAAAATCGCCCCATTAGTTGTGAAACTAATTACTTTGAAATAAACTATTGCAAACAAAACCAAACTTTTCATTCCAAGCTTTTCATGGCCCCACTCTCCCATTAGGGCCCATCCTGCAGCAGCCACTGTGATAGCGTGTATGCTGCATGTTTTAGTCCACATTCTGATTCCGCTGATGTGTGCTGACTCCTCCCATACTTTGATTGTGTTGTATTTTTACAACATTATGAGGCTGTGACAATTAGTTCATCATTCAATGTGTGTGATGTGCTGTATAATGGGTCTGTTAATGTCCCACACTAGACTCATTTCATATGTAAATTTTTACTTTTCCCTTTTTTCCCTTTTCCTAAAAATGGAGGCGAGACACACAGCCCTGTCTACATTGATGGAAGTGAGGTGGAGTGAAAAAAAATCTCAGAGACAGCAGGTGTGGGACGTGTAAAGCACAGGACAGAACAGCTCTGCAGCAGGTGATTAAAACCACCCAGGACATCACTGTTATCCATCCACAGACCAGCACTGATATGGATGAGGTGAGATGCCTGCACACAAAGCCCAAACGATGCTAAAATACAATACTCACCCAGCAACAGCCTGTGTATCCTGCTGCCACCCCGCAAGCAAAACACAAGTGACTGATGCTGTGCCACCAGACTACAGAGCCACTTCTTTCCTCAAGCTGTGAGACTCCACAGCTCATCATCTACACTCCATCATATTAAAAAATTACGGAAGCCCTAGGCGGACGTGTTTTTTTGTTGTTTTTTTTTTACAAGCCATTTTCTCGATATAACAAGATATTATCTCGTTATAACAAGATATTATCTCGTTATCTCGAGAAAACAGAGTTTGTTTTCTTGAGATATTATCTCGTTATCTCGAGAAAACGAACTTTGTTTTTTGGTTTGTTTTTTTAAACTTTATTGAATGAATGTCAGAAGAAGAAGTGGCGGGTGGATGATGTGACAGCAGGTGCCGTGCGGTGTTCAGCGCGGACAAATGCGTGCAGGTTCTCGCCCCTGCACGTACCAAAAAGCACCGGAGCAACAGTATAATAATCTAGTTATGATTACTGATGAATTTGGGTGATGTGTTCCTGTAATAATCATCTTACCTTGCGCATTTGTCCGCGCTGAACACCGCACGGCACCTGCTGTCACATCATCCACCCGCCACTTCTTCTTCTGACGTTCATTCAATAAAGTTAAAAAAAAAAAAAAAACAACGTTCGTTTTCTCGAGATAACGACTTAATATCTTGGGAAAACAAAGTTCGTTTTCTCGAGATAACGACTTAATATCTCAGGAAAACAAACTCCATTTTCTCGAGATAACAAGATAATATCTTGTTATATCGAGAAAACGGCTTGTAAAAAAAAAAAAAAAAACACGTCCGCTTAGGGCTTCCGTAAAAAATAGTTTTGTTTTGACTTTTTCTTGTGTAGGGTAAAGAGACTTCATGTCACATTTGCTATGACAAAGGTAGTGCATGTAGATGCAGGCAGCCAGTAGGTCCTCAAACCCTTGCTACTTTTTAAAAGAAAAAATTCTGTTTTTTTGACTCCATATCCCCTTCTGCTGAAGCACAACTTTTCTACAATAGAGAAGCACTTTTTAACATCAAGAAAAGTTGTGTGGGTTTTGGACTTAATGCGGCAAAAGGCAAGAGGATCCCCACCAATGGAATATGCCGAGCGGCCAGTCAGATCACAGGTGAGAAATGAAACCGAAAGCAGCATACAAAGAGAGGGAGGAGAGCCGGCATCAGGGCAAGACTGACCTGACTTGGACCAACAGCTGTTTGGATGTGGATGAGATGTGATTGAGTCAGTTGATATAGAATGTCATCCAAAATAATCAAAAATACTATAGTAAAGTATGTCATCCAAAAATCATGAAAAAAATGGCATAATACAGTTAGTCTTCCAAAAATGTCATAAACCCCATCCTACAGTATGTTCAGTCTTTAAAAACGTAATGGTATTGTTTGTCAGGCAACAATTAAAAAATATGGCATTGTATGGTATGTTGTGTAAAAACTGTGGAAAATATCATAACAAAAAAACCCATCAAAAATAGGTTGTTCAAAAATCATCAAAATCTTCATAGCAGTATTTCTTCAAAAACATCATCGTATACTTTGTCATCCAAAAATCATCAAAAAGTTATAGTATTTTATATCATTCAGTAATCTTCAAAAATATAGTATATTATGTTGTCCAAACATCATGAAAAAACCTCATAGTATAGTTTTTCGTCAAAAATTCATCAAGAAGAAAAAAAGACCAAAAGATCAAAAAAGTCATAGTATAGTATGTCGTCTAAATATCATGAAAAATATCAGAGTAGTGTCTGTCAAAAAATTCATATTATAATATGTCATCCACAAACATAATAGTATTGTATGTGGTCCAAAAATAACCAAAACCTTCATAGCATACTGTCTTCCAAAAATCACAAAAAATGCCATAGTATAGTATGTCGTATGTCATCCAAAAATCATAAATAACATTAGTGTAGACTGTCTTCCAAAAATCATCAAACATGTCATTGCATAGTTTGTCATCCAAAAATCATCAGAAATGTCAAAGTATAGTTTGTTGTCCAAAAATGATTAAAAAAAAAAAAAACAAACCTCATAGTAAGCGATGTCATCTAAAAATCATGAAAAACGTCATGGTATAGTATGTTGCCTAAAAATCACAGAAATCGTAATAGAATTGAATGTCATCCAAAATTTATAACAAGCTTCATAGTATAGTATTTCATATTTCATCAGTATTATATGTCACTGTATGGTACGTTTGTAAAAACTGAAAAAAGACACAGTATAGCATGTTAAAAAATGTAATAGCATGGTATGCTGAAAAAACTGAGAAACTTACAGTACAGTATTTAAAAAAAAAATGCCATAGTATATTGTGTCAAAAAATGAATCATGCTGAAAAAAAAAGTCACAGTATAGCAGGTCAAAAAAGTGGATCGCCAGCACCTTGCTTCATGTGTCTCTCCGCAGCAGCCCCCGCTGATACTCAACACCTACCAAGCCCTGAAACTGTCTTTTAATCAGTTGAGCAGACTGCAGCATACAAAAGTGCACGTGCCACCACTGCTTAATAAAACATATGCAGCATGTAGCTACACACAATAAATGACTTCAGCCTCCACAGAAATGAGAGCCAGCTCTGCCCCTTCCAGTAGACGTCTGTCTGTATTAAATGCTTGCTCCCCAAGTGCACAGGTACAAGTACCTGTACGTTTATACACCTCAATGTATAGAAAATTGAAAAAAGCATTATATGTTGAAATAAAAAAAATAAAAAAAGCTATAGTATGGAATGTCGAGAAAACTGAAAATAGTCATAGTATGTCAACAAACGTCATAGCATATTTAGTCAAGAAAACTGAAAAAAGTCAAGTATAGTATGTGTAAAATAGTAAATTATGTCAAAAATCTTAAAAGTCATAGTATAGCGTGTTTTAATGTCGTGATATAGTTTGTCATAAGTGTGATATATAATAGTATGATATGGCGTTATGAAAGTTTTAAAAAATTTCATAGTATGGTATGTTGAAAAAAATGAAAAAAATTACGTCATTGTAAAGTGTGTTGAAAAAAAAACAAAAAAATGTAATATGATTGGTTAAAAACAGTCACAGTGTACATTAATTTCACAATTAAAAGAAAATGTCACAGCATGTTAAAAAAAATAAATCAATCAAAACTGAAAATTCAATATCAGCAGTGATATCTGTCTAAAATTGACAGATGTCACTGTCGATACCGAATTTTATGTTTCCTGACCATATGACCCTTATATTAGAAGAGCAGACAGATATTAGCCATGATTTTATTTACAGTTATATATATATTACATATATCAGTTGAATTTTTGACACACTGCAGGAGCCAAATTTTCTGTTCCCAATAACATTTGATCTCTTGACATTCTGGTTATGAAGCAAGCGTCTTAACTCTCAGAGCTAATCCTCCTGGCACTTCATCTGTTTTTGAAGTTTCTTTTCGGCAGTGCAGTCTGTCTAATTTTCTGGTTATTTTCTTGATCTTTTTCTATTTTGTGGCAAATTTTGCAGGTTATTTCTTATCAAGTTCCTCTGTTTTTTAAATAAATCAAGCCAATTTGCTTAGGTTTTTAAAAGGTTCATTAAAAAAAAAGATTAAAGATTGAACATGAGTAGTCCATAGTGGTCCTTGTCACTGTGTGTTTCTATGGGTATTTCTATAGACTTTGCAGCATATTCAAGAACCTTTTATTCTACAGGTTCTTTAAGCAAAAACACATACTTTAAATACTTAAATAAGTTGTTTGATCTTTCCGCCACTGAGTATGGGCCTACATGCAGTCCATGTTCATAGGCATAGTGTGTAAAACGACAGTGAAAATGAGCTGGGTTTATGAATAGCATCTGAATTCAGCATTGCTTCCTTTCTGGTGTAACGCAGAGTCAATGGACAGTGCAGCTTCTGAGTATAACCTCCAATATATTTCTTTGCTTTGGCATGCCGGCATCTTTAGACTGGCCCCTTAATAACACACTGTAAAACCATTTAGAGCCACTTTAACACACACGCTGAAACCACAAGCATCATCTTTCTTTCTCTCACTCCATCTGTCCTTCTCTATGACTCCCGTCTTCCTAAATAAACCACAGACAGATTAAGGCACAGCTGGATATACTGTGCATTCCTCAAGGGTCAAACTAACCCATGCTTTTAACTCTTTTTCAGCCTGGTGACTGGAAATAATTAGATCTATATGAGCAGTATTACTGTGGTCCATGTGACGTCACTATGCCATAGTGCCACCATTTTGCAAACCATAACCACAAGTAAGAAGAAGACAACGGAGGTACGATGAAATAGAAATCAAAAAGAAAAAAATGAAGTTCAGACAATTTGCCTGGAATATGTTGTGCTGTTGGCTGTAACTACAGTCAACAGAAAACTACAATTTTATTCCGACCCAAAGCAGCTAGATCGGCGGACAACAAACAGAAACAGAAAGCAATCACATATTTTTAAAAAATAAGTAGTGGTTTAATTTAGATGCGCTGTGTTTGCAGTCATGATGATGGTTGAGGTAAGTCTGCTGTAGGTCACAAATATGGTGCAGGGTAATTACAAAGTGAGGTCTTCGGTACCCATAAATACTGTGTGTGAAACTGCTTCTTTTTTTTTTTTTGTTCTGCACACCTTCAGATGCTGCAAGAAAGCAGTGAACTGGGGTGAGGTGTCCCAGAGTAGTGGGTTCAGTGGCTGCAATAATGTAACCTGTGTCACCTGGTCTTGTTATCAGCTCACAATCTAACCCCAAATGTCAAAGTAATGTAACCAGATGCAGACACAGATCTTTAACAAGCAGGGATATACTGAGATGATAAGAATGACCACAAAATAGTCACCCAGATAACATCAACTATTCGCTTCTATCTGGCTGACATCCCTTAACCCCACCAGCAATCTGTGTGAGTCACACATGGACGTGATTGTGGTGAAGAATCCCCTTCATGCTAGCGAGGTCAGTGACCATCATCTTGAAACTGTTGCCTCTGTAAACACTGTGGACTCTTTCCTGCAGATTGATGTTACAGTGTCAAATGATAATAGGTCTACACATGGAGCCATTCACAGCAGGTGCGGGTGCTCAGGAACAGAAAGGCATACTGCATGCAGGTGTCTCTAAAAAGTTAAAAAAAAAAAAATGTGCATCAAACACGGGAAGTTGTACGACATGACCACCTACGTCCAAAGGTAAGGATGTATCAGTGCAACTGTTTTCTCTCCTAATACAGATTCTAATACCCAAAGAGAGATAATCTACCAATACTGATCTGCAAACTACTTCCAGTGCTGTTTGTTTATATTTAAAGATCCCCTCCAGACATATTTTAAGTCAAAATAGAAACACTTATCTAGTGCTAGTTCTAATACTAATTTTGTGGTTGTAGGTCTCCACACACCAGTCGAGTTGCATTTGCAAAACATATTTCCCCTTCTGTTTCTGAGTCACAGTGAGGCTGACCTTTGACCTTTTGGATATATAATGTACAATTTCATCATTTAGCTTTGAAATATTTATGTCATAATTAGCAAATAATTCATGAAGTTATGGCCAAAACTGTCATAAATTGGCTTCATGAGGTCAAAGTGAGCCTGACGTTTGACCACCAACTTCTAATCAGTTCATCACAGAGTGAACGTTTGTGCCACATTTCAAGAAATTCAGTCAAGGTGTTCTCAAGATATCGGTTCACTCACTGGAATCATTTCATGTACTTGAAGGAAACATGAGGTGCTGTGATGTTAAAGACTGGATGAGGCAACCATCTATACTGATTTGACCCAAAAACTTAATTAAAAAAATGAAATATAATTAAAACACTAACATGTATAAGTATAGTTATAAAATGTTACACATTTTTATCGACTTTATTTCCTCACATACAGCTCCTGTTGTGCCTTATGTAATATTCAAATAAATTGGACTTGGCTAAACTCACTTGTCAACAAATCTTAAGATTGTAACACAGGACATTGGTGTTGGCTTCCAGTTTTTAACTGCCAGTCAACACTGTTTTCAAAGCATGACCGCAACGGTCCCGTAACCTGAGCCACTTGGTTATTATTGTAACCATAATGAAGAGGCTCCCTTAACATTAACAAAGTAGTCATTTTAAGCCAAACCATGATCTTCTCCTAAACCTGACCAAGCTGTTTTTGTGCCTGGGCTAACCTAATCTTAACCATGGTGCTGTCGCATCATAAAACAGATTTATTGTCCAACAGTGATTTGTGATGCTTTTGGAAATGGCACACAGATGATGTGGTTCTGCTGATAGGAATGTCAGATCAGAAAACACTGTGACGTGGACAAATGAGTGATTTTGTCATTTAATTAGGAGGATTTGTTGGGATTTCTACATCCACCAAAACACAATAGAGGTGACTCCATTTGTAGTGCTCAAAAATTACATTAAAACAATAGAACAGCAACATCTCTTTCCTGAATCAGAGCCTGTGGTATTTTAAATAATACTCCATTCACATCATATAGGATGTGTGGTAGAGTTGGAAAAGATCTATAAACATATCTTTACGGACTGCAGGCGTTCAGCATCATCATACAACTTATGATGGTTGTACGATTGTGTAGTTTTTTAATATGATTTCAGAAAATACTGCTGATTTGTTTTGAGCTTTGGCCGGGCAAACCTGAGCACCAGGAGAAAACCCTATGATTGATGGAAACATTTTAAATGTTTTTGGGGTCAATTTAGAGTGTCCAATTAGCCTACAGTGTATATCTTTGGATTGTGAGAGGAAACCTGAGTACCAGGAGAAAACCCACTTGAACACAGGGAGGACATACAAACTTCCCACAGATGGACAGGTGGACACGTCGCTGTGAGGTCATGGTGCTAATCACCGAGCTGCTGCGCCGCCCTTTAATGAAAGAGTTGAGAGGGAGGGTGAGGGAGGAAGGGTGGATAGAAGGATGGATTTAGGAGAAGTGGAGGTGGGAATGGAGGGATGGGGTGATTGAGGGAGGAAGAAAGGGTGGACAGGTGAAGGGGACAGAAAGAGGAAGTTACTGTAACTTCCTACACCACCATTTCACTAATGTCACACCTGCTCTTCTTGCTGAACATGCTGAAGAAGCCCTTCTTCTCCGTCTCCGCCTTCTTCTTCTTGCGCATTTTGGTCTTCATTTTTACAACACTGTCTCTCTGTCCTCATTCATCCGGTGGAACCAACGTCTCCTCTTATTCTCCATGGTCAGACAGAGCTCCTCCAGCTCTGTCTTCTCTTCCTCTCTCCATTTAATCATTCCCTGCAAGACTTCTTTTCTCTCCTCTAGGTCTTTCTTGAACCTATTTTGCAATTCCTTGATCTCCTCTTTCTGCTTTAATTTGACCTTGCAGCTCTTTTCTTTTTCAGCCATCTCCATGCTAAACTTTTCTTCCAGTTGTTTTCTCGCTTCCAGCATCTGTTGTTTTTCAGTCATCCAGTTCTGTTCTCCCTCATACAGCTGCAAGAACTTCTTCTCAAGACTGATGAATTTCTCCTGAGAAGCTTTCTTGCGTTGGATGAATTTGGCTTCTTTGTTCTTCAGCCCCCAGACCTTTTCTCTCTGCCTCTCCAGTTATGTTGCCATGGTTGCTTACTGGGCCGTGTTAGAATCCCTGATGTTATTCACCCGCTCTGTCTGGATGTGGAGATTTCTGTTGAGGTGGCAGATTTGTGACTCCTGCATTTTGATTATCTCCTGGTATTGTTTGTTTTTGGTGGTCATCTCCTTGTCCCTCGACTGCAGAAGCTCCTTCAGGCGGCTTATTTCCTCTTGGTCGCTCTGGCCTGTTTGGCAGATCTTCTCCTTTTCAGCCTGTAATTGATCGTTTTCTTGAACAACCTGTTTACCTGTTGTCTTTGGCAAAAAAAAGTGTCTGTACAAGACTTAAGTTTTCTGTTGCAGTGTTTTAAAGTGTTGCAAAGAAGCTCACTCTGTAGAATCTTGTCTCTGAAGAAACTCGAACTCAACTATAATCCACGACGTGTGTAGTTGAACAGTTTTTGAACAATAGTGTAATTTTATTTATTTTAACTGGTATTTCTTTTTTTAGGCATCATTTGAAGACATCCTTTTTAAAGACATTAAGGACTTTTAAATTTCTATTACACTTAGGCCAATCATTCACAGTCTAATAACTAAACTGAAAACAACCTGAACAATAGCCCTATTATAATAACCTGGATTCAAAAAATGTATGCATGGTATGGCTTATTTGTGCAATTTTACTCTGTCAAATAATTTTCAAACACATAACAGTCAGTTACCAGTAGTCAAGACAATGCAAAGTTCCCCATTGTGGGACTAATAAAGGATTATCTTATCTTATCTCCCTAAGTAATCACTGCATGGTGTGCCTTGCACACAGCACTGCAACGCTGTCTCAACATTGTGCATAAATTACTGCACACCATGCAAAGCACTGCTTTTCATGTACTCCTGAATATTAACAATAGAAAGTAAATTAGGACAAAGTCAGAGAATCATAACATCAACCACTTTTCAATGTTTTTGGGGAGGCAAAATCAAGGCTATGACAGGCTTTAGCCCCCCCAAAAAAAGACATCTAAATGCTATCCAGGTCTTGGTGGGTTATGTCAAATGATCCAGTAAATAAGGGGTAATGAATCAATTTAAGAAAAACTTTTTTAATTACATACTTTTAAATCTTTAGAGGAAGGTATCGAGTGTTTTCAAGTACAAGGTTTAAGTCCAAGTGAAGTCACAAGTCATTGGTGTTAAAGTCCAAGCTGAGTTCCATGTCTTAAATTTTGTCAAGCAGAGTCTAAAGCCATCAAGTTTTGAGCATTAGTCTTACTCAAGTCCAAGTCATGTTGACTCGAGTCCACAGCTTTGAGGCATAACATCTTGATGTTTAAGGTATGAACCTTTATGCTTTGTTAGTTGCTGAACAGAGACATCAGTTGTGCAAACAGAGCCAAACAAATCAAGCTTCATTCTGAGCATCAGACTGGATTTTCACTCCAGATTCATCAGCCTTTAGCGACACATTCAGTGTACATTAAATAAATAAGTGAAAACCGACAGATAGTGTTGAGCCAGAATAAAGGTATAGAAGGCGTTCATGGTGCTCACTTCATATCCACAGGAATAAGTCATTTCTACTGTTCACACTGCTTCCAGCAAACTCATTCCTTTCAAGAGATCGCAGAGTTAATGGCCTTTTGTTCTGACCCCCAGCAGCATCCATCCAGAGTGTAACAGACTCTGCTCACAGCTTTGAGATCTCAGTTATAATGAATGTGTGTGTGTGTATGTGTGTTATGTGAGCAGCAGTGGGCGAGTTAACAGTTTTATAAAGGTAAAATGGAAAACAACTCTATTACCACATCAATATACCATTAAATCATGGCTCTAATGGGTCCTGCAGATCTCCAAATGTTGTTTTTCATATATCAAAATGTGTGTCCTGTGGTACCCTGGGAAATTTTTTTTAAAAATAGCTGGTTTTGTGCAAATGTACAACTGAGACTGATCATCTGAGGTAATCATCAAGATGACTGCTCTTTGTTTACTACTACTCTCAAGGTGTGAATTCTGTTTTTCTGTGGTCACCATGGTTAAACAGCGAGCTGTTTCTCTGAAACGAAATAAGCTTAACCATAAACAGCAGCAGAAGCAAACAGCCATGCGAATTAAGAATAGCAGTAACTTTTGACTGACCATTTTTATTCCACTTTTAAGTTGATATGGCTAACATGTTAGCAAACAGCTGGCTATTTACACATCCAGCCGACAGAGAACAGAATCTGCATTCAGATAGAGTAGTGTCTCTGTCCATCTGATGAATTAAAGTCCAATATTCACTCCCCTTTTAGCTCTGTTTTTATCTCTACAAGTTCCTATCTGGCTTTTTAACTGCTAAAAGCTGCACTATGTTTACTAGCTAATCGCTAACTTTGTTGCGCAGGTGGTGGTGGTGGTGTCATTGGGCAAAAATTTCATAATAAAATTTGAGCATAATTCAAGTGGACTGATTGAATACTAGATTTCTCCACCTCCAAACAATGAATGGCAAAGAATACTGCAGAGAAAGTTGCTATTCCAGCACTGACAACAACTGTCTACACTGCAAAGCGACCCAAAAAAACGAAGAGGGACTTATCAAAAAGAGAATCTCAAAGACATTCTGACAACAAACAAAAAAAAAAAACATGTCAACATGAGCAAAGTGCACCAGACAAGGAGAGAAACCTTTCTGTTGCTGCCGTGACACAGGTTAAATCCAGTGCTGTCAATGGCCACCAGCATGCTGTGACACCCAGCACTGGCTGAATTTTAGGACTGGCTATTCTGTCCTCTTACAAACGACAGCTGGTCCTCAGACTTGTTTGTTTTTCTATCTTTGATAAAGACCGCTACAAAACTGTTAATAACCATTCACTGCACACACAATCCTCAAATCTAACCCAAATTTCAGCCTAACCTTAAACCAAAACCCTAAACCGATCTCATCCCCAAACCTCAGCCCTCACCAGAAATAACCAGGAATTATACTGAAGACAGACAAACACGTCCTGACTATAGAGGATTCTGGTTACTGATGTTGTGAGGACAGTTAGTCCCTGCAATAATGGAAGTATGAAAGCACAAAAAAGGAAAAGATGTGTTGGGTAAAGCGTAGAGCAGAAGCAGAAGCTTTTCTTTTTTTTCATCAAAAATCTCTTAAAGAGTCTTAAATATGCATTTTATGGCCACATTCATGTTCATGTTGTCAGTGCAATGTAAAGTTGCCAAAAAACACAGCTAAAAATACAAGAAAACACAGAGTAATAATATAAAAAAGGAGAATATAGATGAAAAAAATGCCTAAATTTAGACTATACACACTATTGCATAATCTATATACAATATTGCAAGTTATTGCACAAACTGTTTACAGTATTGCACTATATACAGTATTGCACAATGTGATTTGCATCTTGAAGCAGATTAAAATGGAGAGTTCTATCAAGTTTGAATGAGGTGTGTTTTGTGAAGAGTGAACAAGGCAGTTTAGTCAGTCTTGCGTGAAAAAGTTGAATTCAAAAGGTGTGCAGCTGTATTTCTCTGTTTAATAAGGAAAACAGGTGTGAGAATATTATTATTTTCTTAACACTTTGTTGGTTTCTATTGTGTGTGTTTTCTGGCCTGGAAAGCTGAAAGTGCGTAGCGCAGTCACTGTCAATGGTGTAGTCTCACGCCTAAAACATCATATACTGTCATACTGCGCTGAAATTTAAGGAAGCTATAATGACTTGAAATATTACACATCGCCCAAGCCTTATTCACACTGCCTGCATGCACTGCATGTGGAGACCTGCTGCTCTTGGTTGTGGCTATAATTGTACAAGTGCCGTTAGGGGACGGGGTTAAGCACAGCTGTAGGTGTTTCTCCTTTTTCGTCTGTTCCAGCCGCACTCGATAAACAAACCTGAACAAGGCACAAAAAAAATGTGATTTGTGTTTTGAAGTTATTTTGAAAGTGTTTGATGAACTTCCCAGATTCCAATAAAGAGCAGCACAAACTATTTTATGTAATAATGCATCTGGGCGTGTTGTTAATTGTGTTAGATTCTCAAGTTTTGCAGTTCTTGAGCTGCTTCTCCTGTTGGTGATGTTTTGGCTGCTGAGGTGCTCAGGACTGATAGACTAGCAAAAGCTTATGTTAACAGAATGTATGGATTGGGTTTTCCCTGACTTCACAGCTGTGTTTCACATGTTTTCAGGTACTTCATCATAAGTTATGCACCTACTGCTGTACATGCTGGAAACTTGGACCGCACAGCTACAGCTGCCACCATACTATGAGCCAAACTGTGCAAGTACACATGACTACATGTCCACAGTGTGACACACACAGACCCAGCGCAGAAGTCCAGTTCTCCCAGCAAACAAATGGCCACTGAATATTGATAACTTAAAACTTAATCAATGCTCCAGACACCAGTATCAATAAATAAACAAATTACCAGGTGATCGATACCTTGACTTATTTCTCTAAGGCCGCTGGGATGCCGTTGCTGCTCTGTGATCAGTGACCCTGACAGTGGTAACCATGTCAACGGCAGCAAGATGTAAATCAGGCACAAATGAGGGTCCTGTCAGCGCTCCAGGGAATCGGCTGCTACCACAGCTGCTCCTCTAACTCACACATCACTGGAATTATATTTATTAACATCACCGTCTGGACAATCACTATCATAACCACTGTCATCCATGATTATTATCTACAGTCCAATTTTATGATCATCAATTACAATATTGATGTAACAATATTAAACAGTCTGATCTCAGAGTGATAGACACATTCCCTCCAAATCACAGCACTCTGCATCACAGCATCACTTGTTATTTTCTTACTCTGAACTCAGAAGCAAACCATCAGTGTTTTTGAAGTTTACCAGACAGCACAAATCATGCACAAAAAAGATGAAGACTTCAGCATCTGCTAAATATAGTAAACTACTGCATTGTTAGCTAACTTTACTCTGGGATGGGTAGGTGTTAAATAATGTACCTTTGAATAGAGGGAAAATACTGCACCATTCTGGCTTTAGACAAGGTTTTTGTTGGTCAGTCGCTTTTTTCTGCCTCAAAACAGCTAAACAACAACAAAGCATCTGACCACACCTCTTTTAAGACCTACACACCCATGGGCGCAAATACATTTGCTATGCACACAATGTGAGCGTTGAGCATTGAAATGACAACTGTGTCTGTCTGAAACTAACACTATTTTTTTTTTTTTTTTTTTTAACTTTTCGAAATTTCAGCAGCTAGATTTCCATACGGGGACCTTTACAGGTCAGCCGGCCCACTCTCTCCCCACATTTCCTGTCTATCTCCTACATTATTTCCCCCAGGCTAAAAATACTAAGGCAGATAGCAGTGTCTGTTCAGATCATGCGTAACTGCTGAGTAAATCTAACCCGAACTGACTTTAGAGAGGATTATTGCTTAATCGCCTTCATTTTCTCTTTCATCACTTCATGATCCTTCATGACAAATAAAATCATTTTCCAAGTGACGACATGTAACCAATATGAAAATAACTCAACAACTGTATCCTCTTTCCCCTCCAGGGAAATCATCCTCAGTTTGTCCAGCAGGTTGTAAATCAGCTTTGGTATGTGCTCACCAGCAGATTCATCGTCTGCGCATCCAGAAAGCAGGATGACATGTATCTTACTGTACCGTTTATCAACATGTGTCCTATCCATCAAGTTAACTTAGGTTACATGTCAGTCTGTCCCACTGCGTTCACACTTCTGAACATGATCCATTCTTACTACATGCATTTGAAATCATCATCACTGACACTTCCTGTCAACATCACCGACAGTTTCTGAATCCAATTCAATCGCCAGAAAAAATGTTGGTATTGTACATTTCTGCAAACCATGAATATTTTGCATTTGCATGTTATTACACTGACAACACTGGCCAACGTAACCTTGTTGCAATATATACATATATATATATATATTAGATTTTTTGGGGGGTGTTTTTGCCTTTAACTGATAGGATAGCACAAGTGTGAAAGGGAGAGAGAGAGAGAGAGAGTGGGTGACATGCAGCAAAGGGCTGAGACCGGAATCAAACCCAGGGCCGCTGCAACAAGAACACAGCCTCTATCCATGGGGCACCCACTCTACTCAATGTTTAACTTGAAACTTCTTCTCGTGTTTTTGACAAAAATCAAATCAATTTGCTCAGATCTCAAAGGGTTAAGAACCTTTATATGATAATATGTAATAAATGTGCAAATGTAATGCATTCTTGATTTGCAGAAATGTATAACGCCAACATTTTCTTTTGGCGATTGGGCTGCTTTATCATGCTTTTTAAAAAATTCAAACCATTCATGTCCAAATTTCTCCAAAACAATTCACTTTCCTAAACAAACATCATCTCAACCCATTTCAGCTTCAGAAAGCTGACAGCTACTTAATCACAGAGCGATTATCAAATTTGGATCCCACAGGCATTACCAGATTTTCCTCCAATTATTGTCATGAAAAGCAATCTTTCCCATGACTTACTGGAAAAATAAAAAAATGATTTTTTTTTCTGGAGCACAGAGAGATCTGACCTCTAACATGACATGAAATATGACTTTGTGTGTGTTGCAGTGTCATCTTGCTCCACACACACACACACACACACACCCTGCGCGCCGATGTCTGATGAGTGTGTTCACTCAGTGATGCTTGGACATCGCAGCCAGACGAGACGACTGCCTCTGGTGACACGGTCACTCTGAATCAAATGAACGTATCAGTTTGCCTCTTTGATGCAGACAGGGATGTGCAAAGTCAGTGTTTGTTGCATTAAGTAAGAGTAAATCTGATGGCACGAGCAACATGGCATCAAAGTAGAGTGAAATTCAGCATGAAAAATGGCATTTTCCATTTTCGGCTCAATTGGCTTCTGCTGATATGTTTGGGAACGAATACAGTTTTAGGACTTTCAGTTTTAAGCTAACGAAGCTATCGTGAAAGTTAAGTCAGGAAGACAATGCTTCAACCCTTTGAAATCTATGTTTTTAAGACAAATAAAAACTGTTGCTCACTCTTATGGCGTAAAATGTCAAGTCAGTCACATTTCACTGCCAACCAAAAATGTCAACCCAATGGTTGCTCTATGCTCTAGTGCCAGCTGCCTGCTGGGTAATCCAGCCTTGCTTAAGGTGATAAACTATAGCCACACCAAGCATGCCTATTAGACCCCATTCCACCTAGGCTACTTAAGGAAGTTTTACCCTTAATAGACAGTTCTTCTTCTTTATTTCTAAAATCCGCGAGAAAGTGGTTGCTCATCAACTTTGTGAGTTTCTCCAGGATAATAGTTTTTTGGAGGACTCTCAGTCGGGTTTCAGAGTTCATCATAGTACAGAGACAGCACTCGTAAAAATTACTAATGACTTATTGATTGCCTCTAATAAAGGTCTGGTCTCTGTCTTAATCCTATTAGATCTCAGTGCCACATCTGACACTATTGACCATCAAATATTACTGCACAGACTTGAAAACTTATTTGACCTTAAGAACAGCACTAAGCTGGTTTAAATCTTACTTATCAAATCGTAAGGTCTGCTTTGGAGTGCCACAAGGTTCTGTGCTTGAACCAATCCTTTTTACTTTATATATGCTTCCTCTAGGCAACATATCAGAAATCATGGACATCTGTAAATGTCCATTGTTATGTTGGTGATTCACAACTGTATCTATCTATAAAACCAGATGAAACTGATCAGCTATCTAGGCTTTAAACTTGTCTTAAGGACATAAAAGCCTGGATGAGCCGTAATTTCCTGATGTTGAATTCAGACAAAGCTGAAGTTATTGTTCTTGGCCCCAAACACTTCAGAAACCTCTTTTCTAAGGATGTAATTACTCTAGATGGCATTACCTTGGCCTCTAGCACAACTGTCAGGAGCCTCTGACTTTTATTTGAATAATTAGACATATCCTGTCCCAAACAGATACTGAAAAATTAGTACATGCTTTTGTCACTTCCAGGCTGGATTACTGTAACTCCCTATTATTCACTTGCCCCAACAAATCTCTTAGGTCTCTCTAACTGGTGCAGAACGCTGTTGCTCGTGTTCTAATGGGAACCAAAAAAAGAGACCATATTTCTTCTGTTTTAGCTTCTCTGCACTGGCTTCCTGTAAAATCCAGGACTGAATTTAAAATCCTCCTCCTTACATACAAAGCTCTAAATGGTCAGGCTCCATCCTATCTGTCGCAGCTCATAGTTCCTAACCAACCCTCAAGATCACTACACTCTGAAAACGCAGGGTTACTTGTGGTTCCCAAAGTCTCCAAAAGTAGGATGGGAGCTAGAGCCTTCAGCTACCACGCTCCTTTTTAATGGAACCATCTTCCTGTTTCTGTAAGGGAGGCAGACACCGTTTCCACTTTCAAGGGTAGACTTAAGACCTTCCTCTTTGATAAAGCTTATAACTAGGGCTGGCTCAGGTTTCCTGGGCCAGCCCTAGTTAGGCTGACATAGGTTAATCTGCCGGGGGACTTCCTATGATACACTGAGCTCCTTTTTCCTTCTCTTGCTCCCTCCATCTGAAAATGCTCATGTCTCTTTACTGCATTACGCTAACTCCGTTGCCTCTCTGGGCATTACTGCTCCCTTGTTTCCTAGTTTTCTGGGATCCTGGCTGCAGTCTTGGCTGCACTTGATCGTGGTGATAGCTGTGCTGGTGCTGTGATCCTGCCTTTGGCTGTGCTTGTGCTGTGACTGCACTGATACCGTATCCTCGGCTCACCCTGGTGGTGGTCTTGGTTTTGCCATTGCTGTGGTCCTGTCTGAAGCTACACCTATGCTGTAGGTCCTGGTTGCGCTGATGCCGTGATTGTGCTTGACCCAACCTTCTACTGCCATTATTATGAGCCATGCCTCCACTATCAATATACGCATGGGACTCTTATAAACACCCACAATATTATAATAGAGTGCATTTAGTTTTACACCTATTGTTATTGTAATATGACATGTGTCTGTTTCCATTATTGCTGTGCATCTCTCCCCCTCTCTTCCCCTCTCTCTTTCCTTTTTGTCATAACTGTAATTCAATTGTTATTTAAGACATCTATTGCACGTCTGTCCGTCCTGAAGGAGGGATCCATCATCATCCTCTGCCGCTCTTCCTGAGCCCTCCCAATTACAGTGGTTCTTTTTCAGGAGTTTTTCCTTAGGTGACGTGAGGGTCTAAGGGCAGAGGGATGTCATATGCTGGAAAGCCCTCTGAGGCAAACCATGTTTTGAGATAACAGGCTTTATACACAAAACTGACTTGACTTGACCAAAGCAGTACTATGCAGTGCAGTATGGCTTTATTATGTGACAGCCATACAAAGTAGAAAACTAAATATATAATTCATATGCTTTCCAGTAGCCCCATAAACAATATGAAAAAAACTTTATAAAATGATCATGCACAGACTGAAAAGCAACAGTAAATTTGATAGGGAGTACACATGCCTTGGTATCCTCACATTCCACACAGTCTTATCTGTGGTATTCTGATGAGAATGAAAGCCTATGAGACGGACTGTAAATAATATATGAGCTTCACACAAGCCAGCTTCATGTTATAATAGTCTAATATCCTGAGTGACGGACAAGTAACAGGATACTTTTGGATCCACTGCTGGTTCCTTGTTTGACCCCAAACTCCCGCTAACAGTAAACATTCACACAGAATATTAACTAAAGGTATTCTCCAGAGATTAGCCAGAGACCTAATTGCTTGCTCCCTCCACCCAGAGACTTTGAAAAATAAGCTTATAATGTAGAAAGAGAAAGAAAGAGGCAGAGAGTGAGAAGAGAAGGAAGAAAAATAATCTCAAAAATAAACCAAAAATAAAACCATTTCTAAGCCCTTTGGAATCTGAGCAAATTGGTGGACAGACAGGAAAATAGACAGCAATGAGAAACTAAAGGAAAATGACCAAAAATTAGAAAAAAGTAAAAAGTACAAGAAAACTACCTAAAATCTGGGGGGAGAATATATTTATAGATTAATTAATTAACTAATTAATTAAAAATACATAAAAAGGAAATGATCAGAGAAAGTGCTTAAATATAAAATAATTCTGTAACGTATATAAAATAAATCAATTAAATATTTAATGAGGATAATTATATCAATGTAGTTTTTTGGCTTACAACATTTAGGGCTTTCTTGTGGGCGTGTTGGAGGGCCACTGTGATCATAGTGGAGATCTCAGGGGTCTTCAAGGAGTTTCAAGTCACTCAAAGGATCCCTGACAACAATTTCCTAGTTTTCAATTACCATTACTAATTGTTCATTGTGCATACACTAATACTGGTACAAATAGCATTTTGACTTGCACAACAATCCTGTTTTAATGGGTTATGTATCTATACATGTTAGGTAATTCATCGTTCTTCAAATAGACGGGTTCTTTTGCCTAAAACAGCATATATGCAGCTTTTTAAGGAGTACATTAATTGTAAGGAACAAGCCTTCTGTTTCAGGGAGACTCGTGGGTTCTTACAGAATCCATTTTCATTCACATCTTGAGGTGAGAGCTCAAGGGACCTCTTTAAAAATGGCCATACCATTAGGTCCCTCGCAAAACTTTAGCCCAGTTTTGGAACTTTATTTAGCCCCTTCTTGACAAGCTATGCCAACATGGGTTATGGTCAGGGTAGGGTTATTATGGATGCCTTAGGTTGACGAATTAACAATATCTTCGTGCTAGCTTAAACAGCGAGCACAGCTTCATCATGACAGTAATGATGACCTCTAATTATTTTTGACAGGTGGGGCCAGAGGGGAAGGTGGCAATTGTATCAGGGTGACCATGGCCCCCCCTTAGGTGCACCACTGATGCAACGTCTTATACACATTTCCCCAAGATTCACACGATATATTAGATCTGTGGAAATATTGAGATCTTAACTGGAATTTTAAGTTCTGTGGATTTGAGTGTGTTTGAAGTGGTCAGATGAAATTTATTAATAAGCTTTTCCAGGAAGCTGCACTGTCTCACAGGTTATTCTGCAGTCTATCATACATCATAAGGACTTGAAAAGGTTGGCCTATTGTCAATAAAGACTTTCTTCTTCCTGATTAATACGGGATTCACTCTAATTTTCCCATAACTAAACCTTGACTCCTTGCCCACAAAAATAGAGGCTCGGCCCAGCAGCTCTGCTAATTTAGCCTGTATTTAGACTTCTCATCCATCTTGTCAGGATATCTGTCACTGACTGACTCAGTTCGAGTAAGCCGTTCTGACATGAATGGAGGAGCGGCGGCATTGCCAAAGCACTTACGTGCGCGGCAAAACACTGGTGCTTTACAATAACAGCATGAGGCACAGCAGAGAGAGAAAGAACACAAGACTTCACATACTAATTAACGAAATCAACTCTGACCAGATCACAGAAAACAGGAAATAAAGGCACTTAGGTTGAAATGAGCAACACAAAGAAACAAACTGTTAGTGTAATGGATTTTCTCCTCATATCGAGGCTTTTCCAATAAGCACTAAGAGCCGAGCTGCAGCAGCTCACCGCCACACAAACATATAACTGTTGATCACAATGTATTGACTTCTGTCTTACACTCTTCATTGGTAATTCAGGCACCCTTTTAAATCTCCTTCCAGCCTGCCCTTGGGTCCAGGCCCAGACATTAGGCACCGGATGGAGAGAGTGCAGTGGCCCTTTGTGTACACTAACCTCATTCATCCACGAAAATACCACCTCAGCTCTCTGCAGACATTAGAAAGACAGAAAAAGCCGAACCCGAGTCGTAATGCCAGTGGCTTTACATACAGAATTCAACTCAGGCGGTAGGGCTAAATGTAGAGACCAAGGACTGCCAGAGGCCTCAAGTGGAGTCCTTTGTGACCATGCTAGGGGCCCACAATGGAATCCAGTGGTCCTGGCAGAGGTCTCCAAAAGTCCTGAAGGGGGTTCTTGGGTCTCTAGCAGGACCCTTGATGATGAAAATCTAAAGTAGATCAGTATGGGGTGCCTTAACTCTCCATACTGACATAGTTTTTGAGTTATAGCCTACAAACGTACTTTAACAGCATCAGTGAACTCCTGCAATTCAGTTATGGCTTTTAATTTTGGTGTGTCAGCCCATGACTTTCAATGACCCCAACTGACCACCCCCATGATAAATTTCTGGGGGCGTCCCTGTGTTGCATAATATTGCCATTTGATTGATCAGTGTTGCCATAAAAACATCTTCTGGGTTTGAATATTCACTCAGTGTAAACTTACATCTTGACAAGGACACATCTGAACTCAAGGTCCGCTTACAAGTGTTTCCTGGAGCTTTAAAGAGCATCTCCGGGAACATGGAATGCTTTTGAAAGCTCTAGGGGGGAAAAAAAGTCCAATCATATTCAGAATTGTGAAAAGAATATACTGGTCCGTTCTCATTTCAAACTCATAAAATAGTGCTGATGTTAGTGCTTTTGGCATAAGTACGTGATGCTAAAAGGTACTTTTCTTGTGCACATGGAACGCCGCTGGATGGAACCTATTACATAATACCTGGCAGAACGGCATCACGTTAAAACTCTGCCGGTAACGACATAATATAAGCAGTGTGAGGGCGACAACAGGGTAGCCGGGAGTGGTGATGAATGGGTCCCACAAATAATGGACTTTGATGCGGGAGCCCCAGTGCAGAAGTCCCGGCTCAGTATGATGGGATTTATTGCTGTGCCTTACCATGTGGCTCTTTTGCCTAAACCTAACCACCCGTGTCAGGATGTGCGTTTTTTTGACATCTTGGCGTTGGTTGCCATCACAGAAGTGGCATCCCGAAATGTAAACAGCAGGTGCAGAAAGATATATAAAATTGTCAATTGTAGACATGAAAGTCCACTGCAAAGTGGCAACATGTGACAAGTTAGGATGAGAAGGTGTTGAACATAATGCACATATAGATAGATAGATAGATAGATAGATAGATAGATATTACACATAGTTCTATGATCCATGGTTAATATAGAAAATATTGATTACTGCAGCTTTAGTTTAACACTTGGATACCTGAGCAAATCAGATTGATTACTTTAAAAAACATGGGAAGAGGGTGATGAAAAAACTTAACAAGAAATGGGCCACAAATTGGGCAAAGATATCTGGAATTTGTATAAAGAAAAGTTGCAATAAAACAGCCTGAAAAAAGAAGAAAAAAAAACAACAACCAAAAAAACGGGAAGTTTCAAGTGAGTTCTGAAAAGATATTTATCTTAGATTTATTTTTGTATGCTTGTAAAAAGGCATCTGAAGGCAGCACAAGAAAACTGATGTCTAGCCAGGTGTTAAAGGGTTAAGAAAGAAATGAAGGTCTGTAGGTTTGCGTCAATGAGATACATATTTGAACCAAATCTCATTTCCCACAGTGCTTTGGTCTCATTTTATTTTATTCAGTGATTGAAGCACTGCGAGCGAAACTTCATCTCCACTGTTTGGAGTGATGGTAAAAACACGAGCAGTGATCATATCAACTCATCAAACTGCAAAGCTGAACACACAGCGTTGATATCAGCTTGTTTTGTGTTTCGGCTGAAGTGACCCTTTAGATATGGTCCAGTCATTCATTCATTTAATCAGTCACTCAGTTACTGTCCTCTGAGGATCTGACAACACATCAGTCAGTCAGCCTGTTAGTGAAGCATTGGACTGTGTTCAAGAACCAACAGGTGACAGGTAAACACATGGACCACATGCTTTCACACCTCTGTCCCAGTCACTGACTCCACATATGGCAGCTTAACTCTGTGAATGTTACATGCAGCTCTACAGTCTATCAGCCAGTGAAAACAAGATGTACCATCTGAATCCAGTGAATCTGCAGCTGCTGCAGCGTTTTCCTCCCACAGCCTCACACTGTAAGTCAGCTCAGTGATGGAAACTGCTTCTGTTACGGACAGTCTCTCACCAGCAGCCCACCAACTCACACCACTCGATAGTTTACATAAATAATTAATAACTCAGTACTGAAGAGACTGTACTGGCAATCTAACAATATTTCACGCCTCACAGCAAACAAATGATCGCTCTGTAATAATCCATATTCAACAGGAATCCGCAGATATCTCTCTTTAGCTATAAATGTCAACATTCAGTTGAGTGTCTGTGGCTGATACAGCTCAGAAAAAACTCTCCACACAGGCGCAACAACACACACTTATCACACATTTTTAAAAAACATATTTTTATGTAAACAGAAGCTTACCGAATCTCTCCGGTCTGAAAGTCTGTATCAAACTGACCGCCAGCTCTCTCTCTCCCGCTCTGTCTCGTTTACAGCCTCATGCGCGTGGTCTCTCTTCCTGAAGCACACACTCCCTGCATGCATGCGCGCGCGCACACACACACACACACACACACACACACACACACACACACACACACACTTATTGCCAAATATGTGTCAACATGAAAGCCACAATATGACGTTTTAAAATAAATGCAGCATAGCTTATAGTCTTTGGTCTAGTGAAACAAACCCAAGCTAAATTTGCGGTGTACGTCCACAAAACACACACACACACACACACACACACACACACACACATGTCTTATATATGTATGTATGTGTGTGTGTATATATATTTAATCAGTTACAGTTTAATTATGATGATGATTTGCTCATGATGCTCATGATGATTAACTGAATCACGAAATGTTAAATGTTAAGGGTTATATATATATATATATATATATATATATATATATATATATATATATATATATATATATATATGTATATAACCTGTTTTTTGTAGTTGTTGTTTTGGTTTTGTTTTGCTTAAGATGTCATACACAGCATTAAAAAAATTCCATGGAGATGCCGTGCACATTCCATATGGGCATATATGATGAATATTTGTGCTGGTAGCCTACATGCATGCGCAGAATGTGGAGTATAAACAGACGGATGGTAAATTAATGGAAAAAACAACACAGAATGTCTTGTAGAGGTGTTGGGCCTCCTTGTGCTGCTACAACAGCTTTAATGCGTCTCGGCTTTCGACAAATCTCTAAACTCTCTCAGTGTTCGGTAACTGTGGTGAATAACTGTCTGGTTTTTATCATTCTCATGTCTTTCCAGGCATGTTAAAACATAATTTATGAATTAGAGTAGGGTGTGTCGTCTACAGAAATACAGGACATATTGTGTCCCCTATTGATACTGCAACCAGCCATCTCCGTTTGTAATCCCCCATCTGCCCTTGTGGTGGAGATTTGCCCGTAAACTGGTTTGTTTCTGTGCATACTGTTTAGTTTTGCCCGGACTGACTCTTCCCCCCATAAGCTCAAAGGGCAGGTAACCTTGGCATTATTCCACTGGCCGCCATTGGCCATCACTTTCCCAATTTAACAGTATATGCAACCCTGAGCTTTCGCTGTTTTGATTTTAATTTCTGCACGTGCATGCACAGGCTACGTCATCGATCTGCGCATTTTTCTATGACGTGCAACTGGCAATGACAGAGTATATCAGTATATCCCATGGATGTATTATAGTGAAATCGATATATCCAAGCTGTGTTCGAAACCATTTACTCACCCCATTATTCACTATGTAGTGTGTAATACTCGGTTAGTTAATTGGTGAATATATAGGGAATAGCTGAAAGACATTTCGGACACTAATCAGGATTTTTTCCCCCGGAAATACATGACCAAATTGCATTCTGGTATACAGGAGTTAAATGTAGGGTACATCATATGTACACTCAAATTTGCTGTGCATTGTGAGTATTTTATAGTGCACTATATAGTGAATGAAATTAACAGTTGTGTATTCAAAAACTAATACAAATTGGCAAACACACTACGTATATACTTCACTATTTCCACTGCTCAAACAGCTCTGATCTGTCTGCTTACACTGCAGTCACATTGGCAGATATCCGATTCATATCATATTTTTATCCACATATGATTCCATGTGCTTTTTTTTCTGCTGACACGGCCATGAGGCATATGGGAACTGGTCCACATGGGAGAAAAAAATCAGAATAGGGTCACTTGAACCATGTAATGTAATGCAGCCTAATAGGTTGTGCCAAAAATAAACAAATAAATAAACCAAATGGGCTGAAGCCCAACCCCAAAGCAAATTCACACCCCTTGAAAGTTTTAACCAAAAACCAAAAGTAGTTTTTGTTTCAATTATCTGGATCATTAAAGGGTAACTTTGGAGAGCACTGCAGCCAGCGGTGGTGAAACAGGGTGCAATGTAACCAATGGAGACACCATCAACGGAAGTTTTTGCCACTGATGGGCTCAAACTTTTTCTGTGTTTGACAACATTATGAACAGGATCCCTTCAGAGACAGATGTTTGTCATCAAACCCACCAGGATCCATTTAAAATACACAGTGATTTTCATAATCCTAAAACACATTTAATTCAAAGTTAACAGAAGCAAAGAAAAAACCCACAAAAAAACTATCTTGTTTTGATCTGTCATTGTTCTAACAATCACCAACTTTGTTTAGTTGAGATAAACCCTTAGTTTACCCAGTTAGATGTGAAAATATGCTGGTTCTATACACATTTAAATTACCGTTTCTTTAAATGGAGTCTGGTGGGTTTGGCGATGGCAATTTCAGGGCTAATTCTAGTTAAATAAAAAGGATCTTACTCTCAAATAAAAAGGTCCATCTCAATAGGATCCTTTCTATAACATTTTCAGACATGCATAATAGCAATCTGAGCCTGTCAGTGACAAAACAAGCACTTTTAGTAGACGTAACATTGATGGTGCTCATTTGCCCCATAGTGATTCCATTACAGCGTGTTTCGCACTGCAAGCTTAAGTTTTCTCGCTGAATTCTCAACCAGTTTTCCATAAATGTTGCTTGTACTTAAAACAAAACCATGGGGAAAGGGTCCAGAATGGAAAATAAGTTACCCTTTAAATGTTCATTTATTGCCTATACGTATATTTTTGTCTTTTTTAAAAATTTCTTGTATCTACCACTTGAAACAACTGCCAACTGCATTAATTTCATTTTTGGCCACTTTGGCCTTTTGGCCACAACATCACCTGATCACCATCTGTAGCAGCCAGGGAGTTTGTGATGTCCGTGGTGCCTTCAGGTCTTCTGGAAAATATTAGATCAGTCAATCAATTTATTTGTGACATGAAATCATATTGGATACAATTCTTATGTAAAACAACCCTGTCAGTTCTTGTAATGTGTGCATTAAAACAGATGTTACATCAGCTCTGGGAATAAGGACCTCTTCTACAAAACCAGAATTTCCTAGATGTAAACAGGATGTAACAGTATGCACAGAAACAATGAAGAGGTGAGGGCCAGATGATGGATGTGAGCGACCCATTTCACTACATCCATCAGTTCTGCAAAAGTCCCTAACAACAAACCTTCATAGAAAATGACAGAACAGCAAACATGGTAAATAACTATTGATAAAAACAACAAAAATTACAATAAAATTTTCCCCAAAATTAAGCCAATCGTATATTTACCACTGTTGATTAATGCTGTTCATGTTTTTCATATCAACAGATACATACACAGATCTAAAAAAAAAAAAAATAAACCGTCAATATCCTGATATCAGCAAACAAAGTGCCCTTTCACAGTGGTAAAAGTACAGGTTTAAATCATGACATTAAATTAGTTTCTGAGTGTCTCACTCAGGGTGTTGATATCTGCTACTTCAACTTAGTGCTTTTCAAGACCATTTCAAAATCATTTTAAACCAAACTTTTGAGTTTTTCTTGGACAAATTATCTTTGTCTTATCAAGCATTGCAGGTCAGCATTAAAGGTAAGCATTATTATATGCAGTCCTGTGTATGTGGTAAAGTGGTAGGTTTTATTAAGGGATATGGTTTTTAGAATGAGTCTTGTTAGTCTTCATTTTGCCAACGGGTAAGTGCAAGTATAAAGTATTAAGCTAAATGGTCGGTTTAACGATTTGTCAGATTACATGTGGACTTTTACGCTGAAGATCTTGTCTCATTTTGATGACAACCTTGAGGTCGTATGCCTTCACAAACCCGTCAAGTTGCAGATATAATTTACATTCATGTATATTCACCTGCAGAAAAACCTACATAATCTAAAACATGAATGCTTCACAAATATTTAACCCAGCAGCACAGAAGATCTTAACAATCAGCACAGATTCAAGATGGACATCCAAGATGATTGTCACATATGAGCACAGACTTGAATCAAGGCGGACATTTAGGCCAAATTAGAGGACATTCCTTCAAGGCCTTCTTGAGGTCACAGTGACCTTTGACCACTAAAATCTGATAAGTTCATCCTTGGGTCCAAGTGGACATTTGTGCCAAATTTAAAAAAAAAAACAAAAAAACAAAAAAAAACTCATAGTGTGATATAAGGTTACAATGACCTTGACCATTGACCACCAAAATCTAATCAGTTTATCGTTGTCAAAATGGACGTTTGCGTCAAATTTGGCGAAATTCCCCCCCAGCATTCTTAAGAAAACACATTTACGAGGCATTAGCCAGAAAAGCTATCGGTTCAAGTCGGGTCAGCCTCGCCCTGATGCCAGCTCTCCTCTCTCTCTTCATCCAGTGCTTTTAGTTTTGTTTCTTACCTCTGGTCTGACTGGCTGCTCAGCATATACCATTGGTGGAGATCCTCTCGCGGTCTGCTGCATTCAGTCGAAACCCCACACAACTTTTCCCGATGTTGACAAGAGCTTCTCAATCGGAAAAAAAACATTGTGCTTCAGCAGAAGGGGCCATGGAGTTGAGAAAAAAGGAAAAATATAGCAAAAAGTAGCAAGAATTTGAGGAGCTAATGGCTGCTGCATCTACAAAGTACATTCAAAATAAAACAAATTAAGCTCTTATTATAAAGTTGTCAGTTGGCACCTATGAAGAGTCCTAAAAGACACAAGACACTCAGTTAATACACCAACTTACACAACAAAATTAGAGTTTATAAATCTTTATTACCAAAAAGCTTTTGGATGTAATAATAATATCAGCCTCAGTCTATACTGAATCACACTAATAGCCTTTAACAGTAGTCACATCACACATAGCAGTCAGCGACGGTCATAAAGTGAACTAAAGTTATTCCAGTTACAGCAGGAAATGTCTGTGACGTCAGCTCCACTCCACCTTCTGCTTTCACTTCCCTCATGTGACGCTGCAGCGTCCCACAGCTATGTGGTATCCTTTTTAATCATCTAGTGCTGAGACCCACACACAGAGGACACCAAGTGTTACGAAAATCAGCCTGTTGGTCCACTGAGCAGAAAGCGGCCGAGTCAGGCTGAGGATTTCAGCACTGTTGCTCTTAACATCGGGGAGGAAATCTGACCAATAGGAAGAATCGCCCCAAAGACTGGTGTGTAATGGGACAGTAACACAGGGGAACAGACTGACACACAGGGAGACAGCAGAACAGGCAGAGACAAGAAGACATGCAGACAGACAGGAAGGACACACACTTTTCAAAAAGCCAATAACATACACACACAAGTGCGTGTGTTGTTTCCACAAAAAAAAATATTGTTTGTGGGGGTTCAATATGTTTTTCTACTGACGTCAGCCAACTGAAACTGACTGACGCACACACACACACACGCACACGCACACGCACACACACACACACACACACACACACACACACGGCCTGAGGGAACTAATAATGCAGAGATGCCTTAAGTGCAGACATAAAGAAGGCAACACACACCGACCCAGAAACAGGCCGACAGGTTGCAGCACAGACAGCATCAGCCTACAGTGTATCACATGTTACGTCAGCTGCTAACATCATCTCACTACTAGAATATTTAAAATATATTTTTCTTAAATCTACAAATCTTGGAACCTTTTTTTAACCAGTTTACACGAACTGACCTTAATTAGTTTTTTTTTTTTTTTGGTATCAAACATTTTCAAGGTGAAGCTCCAGAAGATATTTTTTTAAAAGTATCTCATTTTTGCCAAGTTTATATACTCTACTGTCATGTAAAAATGTTACAGGTAAAATAATTTAGCTGGTTGCATATTGACACGTGCTTTTTGTTTAAAAATAAGCAGAAATTAGTGATGGATCCTCATTTCATAACTCCAGTGTTACATCTTCTTCCTCCTCATCATCATTCTAGTGCGTTTAGGAATGTCTCCACTGTCACTTGTTTTGCATTTACAAACAGCAGTACAGACAAAAGGTCAGTTCATCAGCATAATTAGCATGAAATTGTTTTTTTCTCCCATTAACGTCATCATCTGTCTCCCATGTGTACTTTATTCATTTCTTCTTCCTCTTCCTCTTCTCTCTGTTCAGTGCGATTCTAAGTAAACACCAAGTGTTAACTCCTCCAACAGTCACCTGTCAGTGATGACGACAGCGATACAGAAATCATTCATGTGTCTCTGGTAAAATCTCAACCTGTGGTTTTGAGTTTCAGACGGGAATATGAGATTCAAGATAAGATTCAGTCTTAACTTAGTTTTGTATTATGTGCACCTGTTCGTGGGATTCAGGCACATTTCAGTTAACCCTTTGAAACCTGATGGCTTGATTTCTTTGAAAAACATGGAAAGAAGGCGATGAGCAGTTTAACAAGAAATTATCCAAAAATTTGCACAAAAAAAAAAGAAAATTACCTGGAATTAGGAAAAAAAAAAGAATAAAAGTGAGAGAACAAATACAAAAATGACCTAACAATAATACATGTAATAATCTATTTTTTATAATAATTATTATAATTGTTATATATATACTTTTCTTGATTTTGTCCAAGTCATTTTTTGAATGAAACTCTTTTTTTCATTTTAGGTCATTTCCTTGTCACCTTTTAGTAATTCTTTGCAATTTGCTGGACAATTTACACCAAGTTGCTGATAACTTTTTTCCCCTCAATTAAAAGAAAAACTGTTTCAAAGGTTTAAATGTTGCGAAAGGCGTCTGAACACTGTGCAAGAAAACTGATGTGGATCCAGGTTTTAAACGGTTAACTGTGAGAGTGTGAAAGATTAAACATTGCCTTGTATTCTCTCTCTTTAGAGAATGCTCATTTTGAAAATGTTTCTTTGTCAGACCTGGTCAGACTGCATTTTTTTATATTAAACAGGGAATCCACAATTGAAATAAAAAACAACAAAAAACAGCTAATTTCTCGTACACTGATTTTATGCTCAAGCCAGAATTATTTGACATTTAATGTGTCTGAAATGTGTGACCAGGTGATACACTTGATACACGGCGTCTGCAGTATCAAAAACTTAAATTAAATGCTGTAAAAACTCTTCAAGATTATTTTTAACCAATTAAATTAACTGATGATCGATTAATCGGTCATTAAGAATTTAATCAAACGTGAAATTTAATCAAAGGATTGACTATGCAATGCTGTCAAAGCAATATGTGGTGAACTTTGATTGAGGTAAAACACATTTGGTATTATTTGAAATAAACAACATTTTTATGTTTGTTTGTTCTTTCAAATAACGATTAACGAATAACGATTAATTGATCATTAATTTTTACCAATAGTCAATTTAGGAAAGTGCTTATGATCTGGACCCCTATTTTTAACCAAATTTTAAAATGATTTTTGCAAAAATCATCATTTTCTGATTCAAGTATTGCAGTTAAGTTTGTTGTCCCGTGCAGAGATACGTTTTATTTAGGAATATAAATGTTAGAGTGAGTTGGATAAGTCTACATCTTTTCAACAGGTAAGTGCAAGAATCAAGTAAAAACACAGTATGAGGTTCAGTGGTTCGTTTGAAGGTTTGCAATATCAGAAATGTTGACTTTAACACAAAAAACTGTGACTTATTTTGATAAAAACAAATTTACCTGAATGATCTATGTCAAATGTTGAAAAAAAACAACTTTTTAGAGTGGAACACATGGAAGACAATGAACATATTATACTATGATTAAAGTATCTGTTGGGATTACCAACAGAAGTGGGAAATATCTGGTATTTCTGGCCAGTTTTCTTGGTCATTTTGTGTTCCTCAATCTGCATGTGAGATTCCACTGTTCGAATTCCCATCATGACAAGGAAAATGAATGTATTAAATTATTAAATTATTATGTTATTATGTATTCAATTATTTAACAAAAAACAAGATGTTACCAATTATTTGGAGATTTTACGACACAATGTCAGAAAAAAAAAGAAAATCCAACTTCCCTCGTCTGAGCATTTTTAAGACTTTTGAATGATTCATTTAAGTCAATTTCATACCAATTGAGGCCTTATTTTTAGGTTAATGACTTCAATGCCTTTTAAGACTTTTTAAGGGTACACGGGAACCCTGAGTGCAAGACATGAAGAAATCAGCAACTTCCTGGTAACACCAACTGGACACATTAAATATCAAAATCAAATTAGGTCTCTGCTGTTTGTTTTTTTTAACCTATCTTTTATGTAAAATTGAAATTTTTTTAAAACAAGCTGTTATATTCTTTTTTGTCGCACTACAAATATATTTGGAAATAAGGAATTGTGTTATGATTTTGATTATGAAAAGAAAAAATGATTGTTGTCCAACAGAATAGAGCGTATACGTGTGTAAAATATGAGCATGGTGCACCAAAGTCTGAGATTCACCAGAGACACTTAGACCTGAAGAGAAGAAAATCATCGGAAAAACAAATGAACAATCTACCAAACACTTGGTGCATTCACTTATTTTAAAACTCTGAACTTTTGCCAAGACTAACTCATTCATGCAAACTCTAACAATCCAGATCACAGCGCGTCTGGAGTCAGCCTGAATCTCTCCCTGTTGTGCAGTGCTTACAACTGTCTGGCTAACTTAGCGTGCAGCAGAGCACCCTACCAAAACACAGTGGCTTACCCACCGCTCTGTGTGTGTGTGTGTGTGTGTGTGTGTGTGTGTGCATGTGTGTGTGTGAATTAAGTCCAGCTCAATGGTTAGCGAAGCCACAACCAACCCCCTCAAGGACAATTCCTCAGTGTCTGTATATATCATTGTGTGTGTGTGAGTTTGTGTTTGTGAAACTAGTGTTGGCTCGGGCTGAGCAACATTTCCAGTAAAGTGTCAGAGTGTTGCATGCTGGGACAGAATCTAAAGATGGAGGGAGAAGGACTGTAATTTAACTGGGAGGAGCCCCTCCATCTCTGTCCTGTTTATCTACCCGTCCTCCCGTCACTCCGTCCATCTCTATATCTGTCCACCGCTCGCCATCCCAGCATCCCTCACTTTCTTCTCACTCTCTCTTTACCTCATTTGTCCTTCACTTGCTTTGACTCTCTTTGCTTTCCTCCCTTAGTTTTCCTTCCTTTCCTTTGTTCCTTTTTTTTCCCCAGTGTTGGTTCTAGATAACAGAGGGGAGGAGGACAGAAAAAAGGAGGAGAAATTTGATACATTCAGTCGCTCTGGTGCTTCTGGTCGCCTTCACTTTAGTTCAATCACTCCTCCCGGTGATGACTAATTCCTGGCCTATGGTTTTCCAGAATCCGTGGCGTCCAGGTAAACATTAGCAGGGCCGGACAGCATGTTGGTCAGCAGTCAAAGAGTTCCAGCTCATAGACTGAGCCCATTCTTCTGGTCCACATCTATGCATGGTAGCACTTGTCCTCTGTTCCCGCAGGCTTTAAGTGTTATGGATTTGCAGACATCTCAGCTCCCATTTCTGTGTATGTTAAAAGTTGCACTCTCTAACAAAACATCCACCGTTCATTTTTCAAACAGCAATCGCAATGTTTAAAAAAAAAAAAAAAAATCTTTTGGTTGCTCCTTTGTCCAAAAAAACAAAAACATCCTGTGGGCTCTGGCTGTTTACTGGATCACAGAAAACATGGTGATAATAAAACAGCAGAGGCCCATGAAATCCAGCAGAGACCATCTTTAGTGTTGTGGGGTTTTAAATCATTAAAAAGACCATCAATGACTGAGCTAAAATCTGTTTCACTCCCCCCCTTGGAGACAATAAGCTTGTGATGAAAAACTGCAAGGGGAAATTCAGTTCAGATCCAGGATTTGAGGCGTGATGTGATTGTTTGGGTGCAGCTGCTTTGCTTCAGGAAGCTTTCTGATGGACTGTTTTAATGAACTGTATTGGCAGGTGGCGTAACAGGTTTGGTTGTTTATATAAAAAAAATGTTTGTTCCCAAATATACAAGCTGAGCTCCTTTATGTAGACATATGTATACACGTGGATTTGCTTTCCAGGATTTTGTTTTGTTTCCAGTTGATGTTTTCTTCCAGAGTCATAACATTTCTCCACAATACAGACAGCTCAGTCCAGAGACTGATTGCTTGCGTCTGAGGGTTTGGACTCAGCATGTGCAGCTACAGTATTTCTGTCTTTAGACATAGCCACACCCATAGACGTGCATTAGTGTCAGCGTTTAGACGCAGCCATACTCATACCACACAGTCTGGGGGTCGTTGTTGGGGTCGGGGGAAGCTGGCGTGCTTTTTGGGCGCTCTGCAGAGGCACATCTCAATCTCTCACTTTCTTTCTTTAAGTGGGAGGAGTCACCTGACCGCCCCTCCCTCGCCACCTCCCCATGATGCTCTGAGGTGTCGTCAGGCCGTGTGGCAGGCATGGCCCTGACGGGGGTTACCATGGCGACCTCTCCTCGGTGGTGGTAGGAGGAGGACGCGGTGGGGCCGTTCCGAGAGACAGGAGTCCTCCCTCTGTCTCTTTCTCTCTCTGCATATCTCTCTGTCTGCAGGTTGAGAGATGACGAGTGGTGAATAGGCGGGTTTAGCAAGCTGTTATCTCCATGGTGATTGGTCGGACCAGCTAGCCGGGCCGAGAGCGGCCTTTCTCTCCCACTGGCCCCTCCCCCTTGTCTCCGAACAACTACGTCTGATTGGCCTTCATTTCCTCGGAAACTGTCTGGTCCGTTAGAGCGCAGCAAATCGGCTGAGGCTAGGCTGAAAGCTCTGCTCAGTGATTGGCTGCTTCTCTGGGTGACAGTTTGGCCCGAGGCTGGGGACTGGCCGACAGGCTGGCGAGGCGAGGGCTTGACACTCTGGCCCGGCCTCTGGCTGGGTGACTGTACAGTGGGTGTGACATAGCTGGTGGGAGTCACCTGATCTCTGCTTGCTGGAGCTGAAAGGGCGGGACTTCTGGTGAAGTAGTCAGTCATCAAGTCCTCCCTGCTTCCTGTGGACACCTGGACAAAGCAAAAAAAAAACAATAATTACAAAGAACAGGGTTCCTGCAACTTAATGTAAGTTAGATTTAAGACTTTTTAAAAGGATTTTTAATGCCACTCAGAATGAAGTTTAAGGCCAATTTTCTAAAAAACAGGAATGAAGAAGGACAATTTTATTTTGCCCAAATGTTTTTTTTTTGTAATATAAAACATGATGGGTTTTTTTGTAAGGTAAAAAAGTTAGATCAGCTACAACAAAGGAAAAAGTAACTCTTTTTAGAGTGGAACACATGGAAGACAATGGATATATTATATTATAAGTATCTACTGGGTTTACCAACAGAAATGGGAAACATCTGGCATTTATGGCCACTTTTCTTAGTGCTTTTGAGTTTCTCACTCTGCATGTGAGATTCTACTGTTTGAATTCCCATCATGACGTATGAAGTAAACACCACGCGCCTGTGCAGTGGTGACATCACCGTTCTCAAAGGATCCACGCATTGCCACTTTACACGGTGTGGCGTTTTAAAAAGATTACACTCTGGAACCCAGCTTCAAAAGTTTGCATTTTGAGGCCCCTAAAACTCTGCTGTCATGTGAACGAAAGGCCAACCACAACAAAAGTTTTAACATTTCATGCAAGAACAGCTGCTGTGTGAACGGCCCATAATTTGGGTCAATGATTTAGCGCTGCTTTGGTGGAGATAGACAATAATTAATGGCAGAGCATCACTGCGTCTTGCCAGTTAAGGAGCTGAAATTAGCGTGTTCATCTGGGTGTTGTGTTTCCATCACTGCCAACCAAAGTCAGAGGCAACTATTTCCTGTTAGTACTGCAGAGTCAACTAACTCGAGTATGAATGGCCACACTTTCCCATTGCATTAAACGCCACATATAAGTGGATGTTAGCTGTTTTTTTTGTGCTGTGGGAAAGAGGCTTAAGACAGATTTTAACAAATTTTGACCAAAATTTCAACTTTCTGTTACTGGCTTTTGTATGAAAGCGGTTTCAAAATAAAAATCTTCGACAGAATTAATTTGCAAGTGTCCAGGTTACACTAAAATATCTGCTGTTGGTCTATTGCTGTGATACCTTTGATGTTAGGGTGGGGATCAGTATTTATATCAATTTATTATATTGATTTAAACTTGCTGTCATTATTGGAATCATCATGGCTTTAGTATTGCATGGTCATAGGAATGTGTGCTGTTCAGAGGCAAATATGAAGACCTCTCCCTCTCTGCGGGACCACCAATAAGAATTATTATGGGTGTTGCAGCTCTTTTAGTAAAACAGTATACTTGTTTGAACTGAACAGATGCGTGATGAGTGAGATTTTCAGTGACTTCAAGTAACATTCTCACACCTATTTCACATGCCTGGCTGAGTCAGAGCATACACAGAAATGAAACATCTGATTTGTAGGCAGGAGTCTGCCTCACAACAGTTAGATTAGATGTGAAAAGAAGTACTTTCATTAATATGAACAATGACTAACAATGACTCTTTGCTCAGGAAGACCCTTCACTTCACGTGCCAGCAGTGTGATCACTTGCAGATTAAAGTGCATTTATTCATAAAGAATAAAGGTCTGCATACCTTGAATGTGTAACTCCGAGATGAGATAAGAAACTCTCTCATTATTAGTATGAGGTGTTAGATGTAGGCTGCAAAATAACTCAGCGGGTTCAGAGAAAATAAAGTCATTTTCTTCTAAGTTTGACTTCATCAACATAACAGAAATTGCGTGCTTTTCAAATTTCAATTATCCAGACACAAGACACCTATACTACACTGCGCAGTCAAAACAGACCTTCCTCAGTTGGAGAAGTTTAAAACTTCTGTGATGACCTCAATGTTCAGTGGTTAAAATGTTAAAATTTGCATTTTTACTGTTTTTATGTTGCTTTTATTTCCTTAACATGGAAGTGCTTTTATTTTGAAGAGACAATGGACAGGCAGAAAAACGCAGAAATTAGTAGTAGGAAAACAATGAAGTAACGTTAAGACAAATACAAAGAAAAATCTAAGTAAAAAAATTTGAACAGGGAGAGTTTAGCTTCAGTCGAGTGGGCAACAAGATATGGATTGAATTTATTTGTCTAACTGTCTTGTAATTTAGAGTTTTTGTGTATTTTTATTACCTAAAGCTGTCATTAGAGCAGAGATTAATGTATTTGCTTTCTGTTTATTTAATTTCCATATAGCTCTTATGCTGGTCAGTGAAGTTCATCAAAGAAAATAAAACTACATTTGACCATTAGTCCAGGCTTGTTATTATTTTGACTGGTACGCTGCAACATCAGATATAAGCCTGTCCCAATTAAATGTCCAGCCCCTTTTACTAGCCAGGTGTAGCTGCACATTTTGACAAATAAAGGCCTGTCTCAATTAGGCTCGATTACCATATAGTTCATTTTTAAAGTTCTTTGGCTACCTGCTAGAACTAAAATTAATTAGCTGCTTAGATCTGCATACAAATATAGATGTTTCAGCTTTTGTCAAAATCAACATGTTACAGACATGGTAAAGTTAAGATGAGGAGAATCCTACACTAAAGATAGTGTAAGATAAATTTTGTGTGAAAGGAAATAAAGGCCCGTAAAGGCCTTTTCCATATAGCAGCTTGTCCCAAATATAAGCCTTTTGAGTTCAGTGGTTTAAGCAAATATTAGCACGGTTATTAACTAAAGTTTTACTGTATGCTAAAAAAAAGTCGAGCTACAACATTCTTAGAATACACAGACATTCAACTGAAAAATAGACATGAAAAAGACACAGACGGATCATTATCAGGACATATTTCAATGTCAATCATTTGTGATGAGTACAGAGCATTTTAAATAGTTTGTGGAGTTAAAGCAATACTTTGCTTAGGTTGTATCAAAACAATGTGGGTAGTATAAACTTCCCTCCATCTAACCAGTGCCCAGATCTCACTGTTTCCCCACATAGCCATACTCCACCAGACGATGTGTCTTTCATTTAAACTACATCCAATCAAACAGTAAAACTAAGCAGCACTGATCAAATAATAAAAGATTGTGTTACTGCACTGCCTCTTTCTTCCCCGAAATAGTTTCAAAAACACATTTTAGTGCCCTGTTTAGCTATAAAAGCGAGAGTTTGTCAACAGGAAGTGGGCACCGTAGTGCTTTCTGTACCGCAAAAAAAAGAAAATGAAAAAATTGAAATAAAACTGTAAAACTAAGCAGCTCTGACTGAGTAGAAACCAAGATTTTATTCCTAAGTTGCATTTCTCTCACATCAAATATGTTCAGAATTATATTTTAGCCTACTGTTCAACTGTAATATGAGATTCTTTGATACCAGTTGGCCGCCATTGTGTCAAACAGACAAGTTCACATTGTCACCTACCGGCAGGAGCCTTTGTTGGTCCACTGAGGCGCAGTGCATTCGGGTAGTTGTAGGTTTTCTACCTCTTAAGCAAAAACAATTGCTACAGCCATTTTCCTCTGCTTTCTCTGGTCATTAAGCACCAATTTTAAAAAAAAGCATTGCTTCTGTCTAGTAGTGCTTCTATAATACATAGCTCTGGATTTTTACCACACAGTCTCAAGCTGTGAACCAACATGACGAAAACTGTACTCTGTCTCTATTATTGTCCATCCTAAAAATAGCCACACAGCCTGTCCCTGAAAGGTCTCCACAGCCAGACCTGCATAGTAATACTGCAATTTCTTAACTCAGGAACAATGATTCACCGGTTCAACACTGACCAAACACCGAAAAATGACTGTTTATCTGTCTGCATAATTTACAACATCCTGTCATTTCAGTTTTCATTATTGTTGACACATGAACACCCGGTACAGAAGGTCAATCGAGGAGTATTGCATTAGTTTCAGTTTTATTCTCATGGCTGTAAAGTTAGTCTTTACTTTTGATGAATGCCTGGCTGTAGGTCAGAACCAAATGGCAGCAGGTTTCTGGGGCTTGAGGCTCTGATGAGAACTAAACAAAAGCTTGCATCCATCATTTTTTTTTTTTAATTTCTGCCTTCAATCTGCAGGCCAAATTATCAATCCAAAGAAGTCACATTTACTCAAACGGCAGTAAGCAAAATGATCAATAGCTGCTCTATTCATCATCTGACCAGTGAATCCTTTAGCCATTACCTTCACGAGTTTGAGATCAGAAATGAGTGACAGCATAAAAGACACCTTGATTACATTTTTCCCATCTAAAAGCATACATTATTCAAAGAATGTTAATATTGTATAAGTTTCCAGCAGCTGATCTGAAGTCTTGATGTGTTTAAAGCTGATTCAGAATGATTCCATTACCTAAAAACTCAATTCCTCTAGTTTTGTTCATGGTTTTTCCTTGGTGGATGACGAGTCCAAAACTGATTCCAGTTGGGCTAAAAAACCACCATCAAATGCAATAAATCTGTGAGTCACATAAAAACAAACCCACATTCTTCTATTTTCTTCTTAAGGTGAGTCATTTCTCATTTTTCAACATTTCCTCCAACTCCCTCTGATTATATTCCTCAACTTGGCATTTAAGATACTCCTCTGAAATTCCATGAACCACAAGAACTCTGTTTAATGACTTTTCTTGTGTCATTGGTGAGTGTTTGGTACTTTCTGTGAGGCAGCTGTCTTACACCCACCACTTTAACTGCTGTAAAATTGTGTATCTGGTCTGGGGACCTCTCTCACTGTGTGGCATAGGACCCCTGTTTTAGAGACATGACCAAAGATATCACCACGTTTCTTTCACAATGGTTATCTTTCGTCTGAGACTGCCCAAAATCACACAGTGTATACCGGACTTTAGAGATAAGATGAGGATCTGGAGTAGACCCGCTTCTCCTTGGCGTTGAAAGGGGCTATTTGAGGTTGGGGCATATAATCAGGATGCCTCCTGGAGGCCTCCCTTAAAAGGTTTTCCAGGCATGTCTGATCAGAGGAAGACACTGAGGCTGACTCAGAACACACTCGAGGGATCATATATCTAATTTGGCCTGGGAAAACCTTGGGGAACCCCCAGCAGAAGCTAAAAAACCTTAACTGTGGATAAGAACGTTTTGAATACCCAACTACCACTGCAGCCCAGACCCAGACATTTGTATTGATGACCACAAGAGCTAACTGTTTTTCTTATGTGAGTACATGCATATTAGCATCTTTTACACTATATGCATGTCTTTCTTACCATAGGAGGTGACTGCAGGTTGCTCTCTTGCAGAAACTCTTCCAGTGTCACCATCTCACTTCCAGGAGAGGATGGACGGGTCTTACTCCTCACCCCGCCTCCGCGCTGTGGTTGGGCCCGCTGAGGCGTGTGGTCGTATGGAAGGGTGGAACTACGTGACAGACTCTGTTGTAATTGGCTGAGACCAATGACATCATCACTGGAGAGGCTGGCTGAGCGAACCTGGCGATCTGATGTGTCTAAAAAGATTAAAAATGTCATGTCATTACCAACTGAAACTGGGTATCAACTGATTACTGCAGGGTTTTTAGGACAGAATACTGTGTGTAAAACCTGTGCAAACTGTGTAAAGACTTAGTCATGTCAGTCTATTATCAATTCAATAATACATTTTACTTAGTTAATTGGTATGATGTGTGTGTACCTCTGCAGTTGACGGGTGAGTTTGAGCTGGAGGTGTTGTGGCTGTAGTCTGCTGACCCTGGGCGACCTCCCGTGTTGCCATGTTGACCAAACACAGAGTCAGAGGTGTTGTGGCGGGAGTCTTCATCAAATAAGAGCCCTGAAATGTTTTTTCGCACTGTCATAAACACACTGAGGCTGCTGTTGACTTGTGAATAAGGTCGTCTGTATAAATAACCTGGCTTACCTCGGGGCCTGCGGCCGGGGCCTTGACCCATTCTGGAGCTGGTGCTGTTATTTAGACCTAATGAGGATGACTGATGGCTCGGAGTGGAGCTCAGAGCTTTATGGCCCTGACCTGAGGGCAGGAAATTCAAACTGATTAGTCTGTCAGGAGCAAACCAGTCTTATCGCAGAATAATTCATTCCTATACTGAAAAGAAGGCTATCTTTCACCTTTTATTGATCATAAATCTTTGCTTCATTATGGATTTCATTTGACGTGAGCCCTAATACTATAAAAAATATCTCCTTTTACCTTAATCCTTTGAAATCTGAGCAAACTGGCTGGATTTCTTTCAAAATTATGGGAAGAGGGCAATGAGCAACAAAAAAGAAATAATCCTAAAATAATCTAGAAATTAAGGATGACAATGATTTATCAGCGATCGATGAATCGGTTGTTAAGTACTTAATCGAATATGTGAAATTTGATTGATTAATCAATAGGCTATGTAATGCTATCAGAGTATATGAGATATTTTCCTGTGAGCTTTGATTGAGGAAAAAAACTAACTAAGCTTCTATGTCCTTTCAAATATATTTGAAAATATATATATTTTACTAATAATCAATTAAGGAAAGAGTTTACAATTTCCAACCTTACTAGAAATTAATAAAAAGTAGAAGAAAATTAGTTTAAAAAAAAACCCAGCAAGACAATATAAGGTAAACAAGACTTAGAAGGAGTGCTTAAAAATTATCATTTTGTAATAATAATTTTAAATATGTAATTAAGATCATTATAAATATATTTTTCCTTAGACAATTTTTAAAAATAATTTCCTAAATTTACTAATATCTTGCTATTTGTGGAACACTCCTTAACCAGTTGCTCATTGCCCCTTTTTTCATGTTTCTGACAGAAATCGCTCCAATTTTCTGACAGTTCAAAGGTTTGAATACTTGTAAAAGCCATCTGAAAGCAGCTTCAGACAAGAGATGCCAATCCAGATGTCAAAGGGTTGCATTTTAAAGCATTTATCAAAAGCACAAGTATTTCAATGAGGAAATGAACAGATGAAGGAAAATCTGTCTTTGCTTTGACAAACCACACATTGCTTGATGTCTTCCCTATCTCAGTTTAGGCTTTCAAGCAAAAAAAGATGAAACAGCCACTGACAACACTAAACAGAATAAGACCTAAAGGAGAAACAGGCCAAAATTTGTGGAAATAAATAATCAAATGATTTTTAGTTGCTGATTTCACACATAATACAAGTAAATTACAACGTAAATGCCTTTAACACCTTTAAGCTATTTTTTACTTCCATCTCAGACTGCTCAGTTTTCCTTCAGGATTCACAACTTTTTTATTTAATGTTATTGTCAACAACCATTAATATACTCATTACCTTGACCGTGTCCATCCTCTCCATTTACACTCTCATTGCTGCCTCCTGGAGTGCTGCTACGATAAAGCCCATGGCCCCTGTCAGCCAAACCTGCAGAACAACCAAAATGATGTAAGGAACCATTCTGTACGCCAAAATATGACCATGACATGTGTGGTGTGCTGAACATAGAGCAGCAAGAAAGACAAGCGAGACATTCACTGATTCAGGCGCGCTGGGAGCTTACAAATCACTGACATATCTGTCAACAGATGTCATTAAGAATGATAAGGAACAAAATAATGTCACGGGACAGAAGTCGCTGACATTTCTGTGCAACACAGTGAGTCATCTAAATACCACGTCAATGAAAGTGTGAACATGGATGCAACCAACAAAAAGTGCTGCCATGTGCCATCATGAAAAGTTCAAAGTACAACCTAAACTATTCAATTTAACTTGTGATGGCCGCTAACAGCTAAAGGTACCAGAGATTCCTAATCCGGAAATTCTATAAAGTGGCATCTATTAACTAAGACACTGCTAATAGTAACGACAATCAACCATTACTTGGGAGTCCAAATTTCACTCTCTGTTCAGAGACAGTCTGGTATTTTGCTCTCATAGTTCGTTTGGCCACTTTCCAACAGTAACAAAAACAAAATGGTTATTTTGGCAAAGTGGAAAATGCGGCCTTAGTTATTGTTAGTTACTCTTCTCTGATTTAAAGAGAGACTGTAACTTTTGCTGAACGACTGCAACTGTGGCCACAAGTGGAAACGACAGCGTTGTAGCACAATTATTCCACCACAGCCTCATGAGGCAACCTGACTGAGATCGAATGGAATGAGAGCACATACAGGAGACAGGTTTACTTTTGTAATAACGTTGATGAAATGTTTCTTTAGGACATGCTATAACACAGAGTAACAGTAGCAAAGAG